>NC_000083.6:81676987-81881987 GCF_000001635.26 Mus musculus
TTGGTAGCAAGTATGTTAGCCCACTGAGCCACCCTGTTTGCCCCCAATCTCTCATGTCTTATACCCAACAAATATTTATAAGGATATATTATGGGGCAGACACTTCAGCTACTGAAGAAACACCAGGAAAACCTTGAATAAAATTCCATTCTAGTGTGGGCAAAGGAAAAAGTGGAACAGAACTAGGAAATGATCATGTCTTAGGTGTCCTATGAAACAAGACAAGGAAAGCAATACATTTTTTTCCCTAAAAGCAATACAGAGAGGTCAGTGAGTAGGTGCTGAGTTGAGTGGCCATTTAAAACAAGATGGTCTATCATTCATTCTACCACCTACTTCTCAAACTTCCAAATGATGAAATGATGCAGCATAATATTTTGTTTGTTAATTCATTTCTACTCTGCATTGATGGTTTCTCAGGCCCACCTCAGGGACAGAGAGCAGAACCTTGGATATGTAAATACACCTCTGCATTCAGATTGTAGTCTTGGTATTCAGACCTGAAATTTATAGCATTAAGACAGACTGGCTGTCTCCAGGGGCTGCATATAAAATGATTATATTTCTTCCAAGTCAGACTCTCTGCAAACTCCTATGTGCCCCTTTGGCTTCACTTAATGAGTCTCATCTAATTGATGCACACAATGCCAGCTTGGTATTAGTGAGCTGTGCTGTGTAGGCTCTTGTCACATGGGCAACAGCTTTGGCCCTGACAGAAAACCTGCTCTGTCAGCTCAGGTTGGCTCAGAGCTGTTTTCACGGGCACAGTTTCTCCTTTCTCTCCGTTTCTCTTTTCCTGCAGTCTTACCTTCAATTGCATAATACCCAGCACACTTACAACCATAAATATACACACTCATACACACACCATATGCACATACAGCGCTTTATACAAATGTACACCCTTTTACAAAAATACACAACCATGCATATTTTTGGTTCTTATCTATAATCAAATATTCATTTATTGAAAACTCACCACATTAACAGTTGCCAATTTACATTGAAATACAAATTAGCTACTTATTTTTCATGTTTATTTAACATCATGATCTTTTATTGTTAAGGTTTTATATATTTAGTTTCAATTCTAATCAAAGGCTAACAAACTAAAACAGAATAGGAGGCCCCCATGCATATTTTCTGTATCTAGGCATAAAACAGATTGTTAATTTTGTTTCTTTTGGAAAATTTAAAAAGTATTAAATAGGAAATAAACAGAAGTCTTGGGTGTAGAAATTGCTCAAGAAAAGGCAGAGCTAAGATGAAAAATTATTCAGTGCTTCAATATATATAAATACCTGACTCAGTTGATCAATATATAAATACAGGCTCAGTAAATTATGCCGATTAAAGGGCCAATGAAGCCCCATTACATGGCATTGGAGTAGAAGTTTAGTGACTAAAGTTTTAAGTCATTCTGGAAAAAGGAGCTGGTAAGTGATCATTCAATCCAGAGTCATGGACTACATCCTATGGTTGTTAGAAAGTTCATTTGCCACCATTCCTGATCTCTAGAAACTTCATCTCATAGGTAGAAGAGACTCAGGGATTTTGAAGTAGATGCTATAGTTGCGAATGTACTTCTTGGCTATGTGTTTGAGATTAGTTAAAGTTAGCATAACCATGGAAAACAAGATGATTTTTTCTTTTTTTAAACAAAGGCACAAATTGAAGACTGTCACTGGCTCAACTATTGGCAGAATACCATTACCTCTCAGACCAATAGTTCCCCAACGTCACGTTTTAATTTTGAAGAATATTATTCTGGATGGTTACAGACAAAACAGAAATGATTTCTAAGGCACAGAGTCCCCTTTAAAATCATCATCCAAGTTGGGGGTGAAAGCCTGCACTCTCAGGAAGAAGATATCTCATCCATGAGATGATGAAAGGTATTAATAAAAATCAGACAGACTCTGGGTTGGTTTTATGAGTGTGTTTAAATTCTCTGCAAAGAATGTACCCCTTGTTCTTTGAACAGTAGATTTACTGTCCACTTTTTGTGCCCTTGTGTGCTGAAGAGGTTAGAGCAATCTAAGAATATTTGGTCTTCCTCCTGTGACATATAACTAATCTGATCTTGCTAGCAGATGAAAAGGTTTCCCATCCACTAGACATTTCAACCCAGTAAGTGGGAAATATAAATGGAGCTCAGGTGGGGAAAATATGTACTTATGCAAGCCTCTTACTTCTAATCACAACTGGCTGACCGTTACTTTAGCAATAGGCTCAATCAGTGAAACCTGAACAACCAGTCATTCAATCAAATCATTACCTATCTGTCTGTTCACTGGAGGCCATTGTTTTGATAAGATCTGACTTAGTTGTGAGATAATAGGATCAAAGAAAAAAATCTCTTAATATGATTTTCTATGCATGCTTTTAACATCTCCTCTGATACATTTTTAATATGATACAACCTAAAAAAAAAGCCTATAGCTTCATCATTATGAAAAATGTGGTGCTCAAATAATGCTGCTTATAAAACTTATTATAAAATATATTAAGAAATGAAAAGTGCCCATTTGATTTTCATAGGTTTATTCCCTTATTTAAGGTAGTCTTTAATTTGTATTTAAATAAGTGTAGATCGTTAATACTAATTGATTAAAGCTCTCTTTAATGCATTTATGTCAAGCAATTTAAATATGTAAGAGTTTTCTTTGTCTATTAATAATTACTTTTCTTTGGCTGTGATAAAATATGACTAAGGTAACTTAAGAAGAAGTTTACTTTGGGTTAAGAGGCTGTGGTGGCAGAGAGGCATGGTGGCAGGCAGGCATACTGTCAGGGAAAGGAAGCTAAGAGTTTACATTTATAACCACAAACAGGAAGCAGAGAGTGAATAGGAGTAGCAGAAGTTTTCTAACTCTCAAAGACTTCCAGCAGTGACATACTTCCTCCAACAGGGCTGCAAACAGTCTCTCTAAGTGGGGATCAAGTAGTCAGATATCAGAGCCAATAGGGAAGAAGCATTCTCATGTAAACTCACTACAGTGTATAAATACTAATGTTAAAAATAGTTAAGGAATTTTCTGACATATTTGGAAGCATTTTTCCTTGTAAGAAGAAGACTCTTGTGTCTATAAAAAGATCAGAACAGATACGAATTTGCATTTTTGTAGGAATTAATTTGAATTTGAGGACCATTGCCTGCTACCCACATCATCTCAGGTAAACGTGGTTATTTCACTTATTTAGCTGAGCGACTACTAAGCAAAACATTGAGTCAGACATCAAGAAAAAAAATATCATCAGTGAAGCAAGAGGGTTTTTACCTTGGGGAGGGAAAGAGCAGGTATGTTCTACAACTCATTACTTTAAAAAATGCTATAGTAACTAGCAATGAAGAGACCCAGAGGGAGTGTTGATTTTTTTTTCCAAAAGACAGAGCCAGCAACCCTTTTTAGGGGACTCTGTGAAGCTCTGAACACTATCCAAGAATGGTCTAGAAGAAGACAGTGGGCTCCGGGTATCAGCTTGGAGAAGCATGCTTTCAGGCCAAAGGCCCTGGGATGAGACAGTGGTAAAATAATGAACCGAAAGGCAAACAGAGAGTATAAAGCAAACAGGAGAGGGCTGTTAGCAGGGGCTCTATGGGAAATGGAGTATTTCTCTCTTCTTAGAGCAAATCAGCCGGACAACACCTAAATTCCCCAGCGTAAACTCCTAATCTCCTTCCTCACATGGGGATGTAGAAGAATCTTTTCTGGGATGAGTGCTACAGAGAGGTTGGCTCTGGCTGTGACACTTATCTATATTCGAACCACTTGTTGGGTGGAGACACAGCAGGTTGGAAATACAAGGTCATCCTCAGCTACATAGCAATTTCAACGGCCATGGGGACTACAGGAGTTCCCATGGATCTGTCTCAAAGCAAACAAACAAAACACATTGACAATTGGAAAATTCAAAGCCCATTAAATTAAATCACACTTCCTCTGCATGGTTTTATTTCCTTTGTTGTGCTGAGTCAGGGGTCTCTTTGGAAGTATCGATAATTAGCACTATGGCTAAAATTCTACTTTTTTTTCCTAGATACTTGGTGGAGTGTTGCCACTGTAAACACATACTAATATGCTCTTTGCATATTTGGGTTTACAGAGAAGGGAGAATGGTGGTAGAAAAAAAATTGCTAGTCAACGTGAACCAAAAAAACCAATAAAAAAGCCACTGGCTTAATGGTGCAATAGATACAGTGCTTTCCACAACTTGAAAAGTTGACGGTATTTCCACCACTCCTGTGCAGTTTAGGCTTCTCATAATCAGTATAGAAGCAGATGCAAAGCGATAATAAATAACCCTGTTCGTGGTCATCTCGGATGTTGAAGGACAAAGAGCATCACTAATTATTCCCTTGTGAAGTTAAGAGAGGTGGTGACTCCAAAAAGTTGATACAATGTTGTTGAGCTGCTGACATCTGGTATCCTAGCGGCATCCTCAAGCTCCCTCCAGTGTACCAGACTGGGTAAAGAAGAAACAGTTACTGGGGAGATAGATACAGGCGAGATTTGTTACTATGGAAGTTTTTTTTTTTTTTTTTTTTTTTTAATGGCACGAGAAGAGCATCTACAGGAGAGAGAAGTCACTGGAACTGTGGATGTATCAAGAGCTACAACCAGGGTCCAGGATGCAGGTTACCTGTAAGTACAGGGCATACACATTTACGTTCCCTCAGTGCTTGAAGGAGGTAGGTACTGAGTTAAGAACTCTCTTTCCTGTCCTAGGCAGTGGCAGTAGTTTCTGGTTTCCCTGAGCACAGAGTCAGTAGGCTCAGTTAACCGCTGTATGGACGAACTATCTTCAGCCTTCACTGGGCTCTTCACTGTCAGACGCTGTGGGGGTGTGGGAAAGGAGGCTGGATGAGGGTGTGGACAGATCTTCCTTCCTAAGGCTCTGTTAGCCAAGCTCGTCAGTTGGAGTGATGCTTCTCTCTAGGGACCATCTGGAAATTCCTGAGTTGTGTAGCTATCACAATGGTACAGAATGTTACTATGGATACTTGTGGCTGCAGTCAGGGGAGCAACACACATCCTACAGTGTGTGGGACAAGTTTTAGTCAATAAATAACCGTTCCTCGTTCCCTATGTGCTTGAAATATTCTACAGACCATTGGGTAGAAGAAAGATTTACTATTCTAGTTTTCAGTTTTATCTGTTTTTTTTTTTTTTTTTTTTTATGTAAGAACCAATACTTTTAAAAAGTACCTTTTAATTTACACTGATTTTTTTCCAGGAATGTAATTATTGTGTATATTGAAGATAGATTGTACCTTGCTTCGCTTTTTTAATTAAACCAGAACTGATCACCATTTCTATGAGGCCATTTCTAAAACTTGTTTCACTGATGGCGATGTTAGAGTACAAATCCTACCTTTATGCAGCTCTATATAATAGAGACAAGCTGGACAGTGACACTTTATCATCTCCTTTGGCCATATGTGAGTGCTTCTACCATAAAACTAATTTGATAGCAAAGTATGGCTATTTCTAGCCTTTTGCATTGTGGTTGTAGTGAGATATAGCATTTTCAGTGTGGGTCTGGCATAGATTGCATTATCAGTTATCGTTTAGAATAATGAGCTACAGTATGCTCACTAGAAAACAAGTGAGATTGTCTCTGAGAATGCCCTTCAATATATGTGTTGCAAAATGAATCCCTGAATTACAGTTGTGAAGCAGGACCTGATGAGGGATGTGTGAGTCTCAGGAGCCCTGTCCTTACAAATGACCTAATGCCACTATTAAAGGACATGTGGGAGTGTATATGATCTTTGCTCTTTATGTGAGACAGTCTTTTCTGTCACCTCTCTGCCTTCCAGCTTCCACCGTGAGGTGACATAGCAAGAATGCCTTTAGGAGAAGCTATGAGCTTTGGTTTCCAGACTCAAAAAAATCCTGGTCTCTGGTATATAGTCGTTCAAGAGGAAACTGAGTCTGAAGGAGTTGATGACCTCCACGCTTACAATGCCCCTTCCCCGGGGATTAAACACAGGCTGATTCCTAAGAATAAGTGTTAGGAAAATTATTTTGAGTTGCTTATGACTTGCCTTTAAATGTAAATAGAAAAGATCCAATCACTAGAATAGTGGCACACGAACAACACTTTTCTATACTGATGAGTTCTTCAAAGAACAACAGGGATGAAACTCCATGACTATTATCACTGGACTTTCTCATAGGAAGGTATGGAGCTCAAGGCCCTCTTACAGCTGTTATATCCGATAAGACGGCCCTCAACCTTCACACATGAAGAGCAGCAAGAAGGTGGATTGGCGTTCTGCAGATGACTAATTGCTGGGAATCCCACAGCTGCTTCCCTTGCAAACTGCGGCGGTTAGTGACTCTTGTGCCTTTTTCAATGTTATTCTGAGAGTCTTGGGGTGCACTAAGCAGAAGTGCTCTATAGTGACAAGAAATATGGTTATGCATTTTCTTGTCTTCTGCAGTATCCAGACGCATACTGTGTGTATAATAAAAACTCATAATTCATGTAGGTTGGTTGAATGTATCCCCTTTTTCCTCTTGTAAAGCTTAGACACTAGCGATTTGTGACATGGACTATATTTCTAATGGATATTGCTTAATTTCTTCATGCTTGCATGTGAGATATCTGAAAAAACTATGCATTATTAATCTTCCAGGAACCAATTTTTAAACATGTACTAAAAATAATCCAAGAGAAGCTGAATATGAGTACTAAAAGGCAGATTGATTGAGAGGAGAATTCTAGGTGGGACACACCAGAAGGAGAGTTAACTAAAGCCCCTGTGGGGAAGGCAGAAGCTAATCCCAAAGGCTGTGACTGGGTTGGTTAGAACACATTGCACATCACGTCCTTTAAGACGTCTACCTGAGATCTTGATCCGGGACCTGCCGAACTTAGGAAATTAGTCTGAACAGGTGAGAGGGTGCGCCAGAGAACCTGACAGCTTCTGGAACAGGCGGAAGCACAGAGGCGCTGAGGCAGCACCCTTTGTGGGCCGGGGACAGCCAGCCACCGTCCGGACCGGAGGACAGGTGCCCGCCCGGCTGGGGAGGCGGCCTAAGCCACAGCAGCAGCGGTCGCCATCTTGGTCCGAGACCCGCCGAACTTAGGAAATTAGTCTGAACAGGTGAGAGGGTGCGCCAGAGAACCTGACAGCTTCTGGAACAGGCGGAAGCACAGAGGCACTGAGGCAGCACCCTTTGTGGGCCGGGGACAGCCAGCCACCGTCTGGACCGGAGGACAGGTGCCCGCCCGGCTGGGGAGGCGGCCTAAGCCACAGCAGCAGCGGTCGCCATCTTGGTCCGGGACCCGCCGAACTTAGGAAATTAGTCTGAACAGGTGAGAGGGTGCGCCAGAGAACCTGACAGCTTCTGGAACAGGCAGAGGCACAGAGGCGCTGAGGCAGCACCCTTTGTGGGCCGGGGACAGCCGGCCACCTTCCGGACCGGAGGACAGGTGCCCGCCCGGCTGGGGAGGCGACCTAAGCCACAGCAGCAGCGGTCGCCATCTTGGTCCCGGGACTCCAAGGAACTTAGGAATTTAGTCTGCTTAGGTGAGAGTCTGTACCACCTGGGAACTGCCAAAGCAACACAGTGTCTGAGAAAGGTCCTGTTTTGGGCCTTCTTCTTCGGCCAGGAGGAGGTCCAAATACAAGATATCTGCGCACCTTCCCTGTAAGAGAGCTTGCCAGCAGAGAGTGCTCTGAGCACTGAAACTCAGAGGAGAGAATCTGTCTCCCAGTTCTGCTGATAGACGGTAACAGAATCACCAGAAGAACAATCTCTAAACAGAGTCAACTATAACTACTAACTCCAGAGATTACCAGATGGCGAAAGGTAAACGGAGGAATCTTACTAACAGGAACCAAGACCACTCACCATCACCAGAACCCAGCACACCCACTTCGCCCAGTCCAGGGAACCCCAACACACCTGAGAACCTAGACCTAGATTTAAAAGCATATCTCATGATGATGGTAGAGGACATCAAGAAGGACTTTAATAAATCACTTAAAGAAATACAGGAGAACACTGCTAAAGAGTTACAAGTCCTTAAAGAAAAACAGGAAAACACAATCAAACAGGTAGAAGTCCTTACAGAAAAAGAGGAAAAAACATACAAACAGGTGATGGAAATGAACAAAACCATACTAGACCTAAAAAGGGAAGTAGACACAATAAAGAAAACTCAAAGCGAGGCAACACTAGAGATAGAAACCCTAGGAAAGAAATCTGGAACCATAGATTTGAGCATCAGCAACAGAATACAAGAGATGGAAGAGAGAATCTCAGGTGCAGAAGATTCCATAGAGAACATCGGCACAACAATCAAAGAAAATGGAAAATGCAAAAAGATCCTAACTCAAAATATCCAGGAAATCCAGGACACAATAAGAAGACCAAACGTACGGATAATAGGAGTGGATGAGAATGAAGATTTTCAACTCAAAGGTCCAGCAAACATCTTCAACAAAATTATTGAAGAAAACTTCCCAAATCTAAAGAATGAGATGCATATGAACATACAAGAAGCCTACAGAACTCCAAATAGACTGGACCAGAAAAGAAATTCCTCCCGACACATAATAATCAGAACATCAAATGCACTAAATAAAGATAGAATACTAAAAGCAGTAAGGGAAAAAGGTCAAGTAACATATAAAGGCAAGCCTATCAGAATTACACCAGATTTTTCACCAGAGACTATGAAAGCCAGAAGAGCCTGGACAGATGTTATACAGACACTAAGAGAACACAAACTGCAGCCCAGGCTACTATACCCAGCCAAACTCTCAATTATCATAGAGGGAGAAACCAAAGTATTCCACGACAAAACCAAATTCACGCATTATCTCTCCACGAATCCAGCCCTTCAAAGGATAATAACAGAAAAAAACCAATACAAGAACGGGAACAACGCCCTAGAAAAAACAAGAAGGTAATCCCTCAACAAACCTAAAAGAAGACAGCCACAAGAACAGAATGCCACCTTTAACAACTAAAATAACAGGAAGCAACAATTACTTTTCCTTAATATCTCTTAACATCAATGGTCTCAACTCGCCAATAAAAAGACATAGACTAACAAACTGGCTACACAAACAAGACCCAACATTTTGCTGCTTACAGGAAACTCATCTCAGAGAAAAAGATAGACACTACCTCAGAATGAAAGGCTGGAAAACAATTTTCCAAGCAAATGGTATGAAGAAACAAGCAGGAGTAGCCATCCTAATATCTGATAAGATTGACTTCCAACCCAAAGTCATCAAAAAAGACAAGGAGGGACACTTCATTCTCATCAAAGGTAAAATCCTCCAAGAGGAACTCTCAATTCTGAATATCTATGCTCCAAATACAAGAGCAGCCACATTCACTAAAGAAACTTTAGTAAAGCTCAAAGCACACATTGCGCCTCACACAATAATAGTGGGAGACTTCAACACACCACTTTCACCAATGGACAGATCATGGAAACAGAAACTAAACAGGGACACACTGAAACTAACAGAAGTGATGAAACAAATGGATCTGACAGATATCTACAGAACATTTTACCCTAAAACAAAAGGATATACCTTCTTCTCAGCACCTCATGGTACCTTCTCCAAAATTGACCACATAATAGGTCACAAATCAGGCCTCAACAGATTCAAAAATATTGAAATTGTCCCATGTATCCTATCAGATCACCATGCACTAAGGCTGATCTTCAATAACAAAATAAATAACAGAAAGCCAACATTCACATGGAAACTGAACAACACTCTTCTCAATGATACCTTGGTCAAGGAAGGAATAAAGAAAGAAATTAAAGACTTTTTAGAGTTTAATGAAAATGAAGCCACAACGTACCCAAACCTTTGGGACACAATGAAAGCATTTCTAAGAGGGAAACTCATAGCTATGAGTGCCTTCAAGAAAAAACGGGAGAGAGCACATACTAGCAGCTTGACAACACATCTAAAAGCTCTAGAAAAAAAGGAAGCAAATTCACCCAAGAGGAGTAGACGGCAGGAAATAATCAAACTCAGGGGTGAAATCAACCAAGTGGAAACAAGAAGAACTATTCAAAGAATTAACCAAACGAGGAGTTGGTTCTTTGAGAAAATCAACAAGATAGATAAACCCTTAGCTAGACTCACTAAAGGGCACAGGGACAAAATCCTAATTAACAAAATCAGAAATGAAAAGGGAGACATAACAACAGATCCTGAAGAAATCCAAAACACCATCAGATCCTTCTACAAAAGGCTATACTCAACAAAACTGGAAAACCTGGACGAAATGGACAAATTTCTGGACAGATACCAGGTACCAAAGTTGAATCAGGATCAAGTTGACCTTCTAAACAGTCCCATATCCCCTAAAGAAATAGAAGCAGTTATTAATAGTCTCCCAGCCAAAAAAAGCCCAGGACCAGACGGGTTTAGTGCAGAGTTCTATCAGACCTTCAAAGAAGATCTAACTCCAGTTCTGCACAAACTTTTTCACAAGATAGAAGTAGAAGGTATTCTACCCAACTCATTTTATGAAGCCACTATTACTCTGATACCTAAACCACAGAAAGATCCAACAAAGATAGAGAACTTCAGACCAATTTCTCTTATGAACATCGATGCAAAAATCCTTAATAAAATTCTCGCTAACCGAATCCAAGAACACATTAAAGCAATCATCCATCCTGACCAAGTAGGTTTTATTCCAGGGATGCAGGGATGGTTTAATATACGAAAATCCATCAATGTAATCCATTATATAAACAAACTCAAAGACAAAAACCACATGATCATCTCGTTAGATGCAGAAAAAGCATTTGACAAGATCCAACACCCATTCATGATAAAAGTTCTGGAAAGATCAGGAATTCAAGGCCAATACCTAAACATGATAAAAGCAATCTACAGCAAACCAGTAGCCAACATCAAAGTAAATGGAGAGAAGCTGGAAGCAATCCCACTAAAATCAGGGACTAGACAAGGCTGCCCACTTTCTCCCTACCTTTTCAACATAGTACTTGAAGTATTAGCCAGAGCAATTCGACAACAAAAGGAGATCAAGGGGATACAAATTGGAAAAGAGGAAGTCAAAATATCACTTTTTGCAGATGATATGATAGTATATATAAGTGACCCTAAAAATTCCAACAGAGAACTCCTAAACCTGATAAACAGCTTCGGTGAAGTAGCTGGATATAAAATTAACTCAAACAAGTCAATGGCCTTTCTCTACACAAAGAATAAACAGGCTGAGAAAGAAATTAGGGAAACAACACCCTTCTCAATAGCCACAAATAATATAAAATATCTCGGCGTGACTCTAACGAAGGAAGTGAAAGATCTGTATGATAAAAACTTCAAGTCCCTGAAGAAAGAAATTAAAGAAGATCTCAGAAGATGGAAAGATCTCCCATGCTCATGGATTGGCAGGACCAACATTGTAAAAATGGCTATCTTGCCAAAAGCAATCTACAGATTCAATGCAATCCCCATTAAAATTCCAACTCAATTCTTCAACGAATTAGAAGGAGCAATTTGCAAATTCATCTGGAATAACAAAAAACCGAGGATAGCAAAAACTCTTCTCAAGGATAAAAGAACCTCTGGTGGAATCACCATGCCTGACCTAAAGCTTTACTACAGAGCAATTGTGATAAAAACTGCATGGTACTGGTATAGAGACAGACAAGTGGACCAATGGAATAGAATTGAAGACCCAGAAATGAACCCACACACCTATGGTCACTTGATCTTCGACAAGGGAGCCAAAACCATCCAGTGGAAGAAAGACAGCATTTTCAACAATTGGTGCTGGCACAACTGGTTGTTATCATGTAGAAGAATGCGAATCGATCCATACTTATCTCCTTGTACTAAGGTCAAATCTAAGTGGATCAAGGAACTTCACATAAAACCAGAGACACTGAAACTTATAGAGGAGAAAGTGGGGAAAAGCCTTGAAGATATGGGCACAGGGGAAAAATTCCTGAACAGAACAGCAATGGCTTGTGCTGTAAGATCGAGAATTGACAAATGGGACCTAATGAAACTCCAAAGTTTCTGCAAGGCAAAAGACACCGTCTATAAGACAAAAAGACCACCAACAGACTGGGAAAGGATCTTTACCTATCCTAAATCAGATAGGGGACTAATATCCAACATATATAAAGAACTCAAGAAGGTGGACCTCAGAAAATCAAATAACCCCCTTAAAAAATGGGGCTCAGAACTGAACAAAGAATTCTCACCTGAGGAATACCGAATGGCAGAGAAGCACCTGAAAAAATGTTCAACATCCTTAATCATCAGGGAAATGCAAATCAAAACAACCCTGAGATTCCACCTCACACCAGTGAGAATGGCTAAGATCAAAAATTCAGGTGACAGCAGATGCTGGCGAGGATGTGGAGAAAGAGGAACACTCCTCCATTGTTGGTGGGATTGCAGGCTTGTACAACCACTCTGGAAATCAGTCTGGCGGTTCCTCAGAAAATTGGACATAGTACTACCGGAGGATCCAGCAATACCTCTCCTGGGCATATATCCAGAAGAAGCCCCAACTGGTAAGAAGGACACATGCTCCACTATGTTCATAGCAGCCTTATTTATAATAGCCAGAAACTGGAAAGAACCCAGATGCCCCTCAACAGAGGAATGGATACAGAAAATGTGGTACATCTACACAATGGAGTACTACTTAGCTATTAAAAAGAATGAATTTATGAAATTCCTAGCCAAATGGATGGACCTGGAGAGCATCATCCTGAGTGAGGTAACACAATCACAAAGGAACTCACACAATATGTACTCACTGATAAGTGGATACTAGCCCAAAACCTAGGATACCCACGATATAAGATACAATTTCCTAAACACATGAAACTCAAGAAAAATGAAGACTGAAGTGTGGACACTATGCCCCTCCTTAGAAGTGGGAACAAAACACCCATGGAAGGAGTTACAGAAACAAAGTTTGGAGCTGAGATGAAAGGATGGACCATGTAGAGACTGCCATATCCAGGGATCCACCCCATAATCAGCATCCAAACGCTGACACCATTGCATATACTAGCAAGATTTTATCGAAAGGACCCAGATGTAGCTGTCTTTTGTGAGACTATGCCGGGGCCTAGCAAACACAGAAGTGGATGCTCACAGTCAGCTAATGGATGGATCACAGGGCTCCCAATGGAGGAGCTAGAGAAAGTACCCAAGGAGCTAAAGGGATCTTCAACCCTATAGGTGGAACAACATTGTGAACTAACCAGTACCCCTGAGCTCTTGACTCTAGCTGCATATGTATCAAAAGATGGCCTAGTCGGCCATCACTGGAAAGAGAGGCCCATTGGACACGCAGACTTTGTGTGCCCCGGTACAGGGGAACGCCAGGGCCAAAGGGGGGGAGTGGGTGGGTAGGGGAGTGGGGGTGGGTGGGTAAGGGGGACTTTTGGTATAGCATTGGAAATGTAAATGAGCTAAATACCTAATAAAAAATGGAAAAAAAAAAAAAAAAGACGTCTACCTGAGCCCCAAGTAGGATATTCAGCTTCAGCTCTTGTCTATGCGAGTCTCTACTATTATATTAGCTCCAAAGTGTTCTGTCCTCAGAGTGTCAGGCTTTTCTTTGGAGCTGGAAGGGTGGGACTCTGATAGAACCCAGTTGTCTGGATGGGTTGTTCCAAGGAAAAGCATTTATACTGCAGAACACTTCAGCTTTGCCCCCATCTTAGCTGATCCTGACAGGGGGGAAGGTCATGATGGTGTTATTAACTGCTGCTAAGTATAGACGGAGAGGAAACAAAAGCCTGAACTGCTTAATTTGCTTCTCTAAATTATCTTTTTCTCAATTAAAGGCATTGGTGATTATTGTTATCTCTTTTTATGTTCCTTGTTCCTTCTGCAAACCAAGGATCTATCATCACCCTTTGGTTGAGAGACTCCCCTCCTCCCATAATTAAAGGTCATGTGATGTGTCCTTCCATCTGACATTCAAATAAATTAATTCATAGTGTCTTGATATTTTCCTCTCAATGCTATCCACCTTCATTAAATCCAATTCAAGTTCCTATATTTCCCAAGAAATCAATAGTAATTTTCTGGGACACATTTGAATTTGCCTGTTAGCCACTATATGTTATCTAGTCTTTTATCTATATAGTAAATTGGTAATCTTGAATGTCATCTTTAATCACTGGGAAGCTGTTTTTAGTTGCAAACTTGAATGAAGAACTTTTTTGTACATAACTACATCGTTGCACATAAACAGCCCAGACAGTAAGCACTAGCTATTAGTACAACTTTGAAGACATCAATTCAGTTAGGTCTCAAGTTGAGTATCTTCCAATTAGCTGAGCTGAATTAACTTAGGTAATTAAAATCACTAGGATTTCAGGTCAGAAAGTCTCAGTGTCCACTTGTTTGCATTCAACCTTACCATTGACCATTTAGCATGCGCCAAATCCTGTAAGAGAAATCCCGTCAAATTATTAGCAATGATTCATATTCATGAAAATGTTTTAACACGTGCAAATTATAGTCATCCATTTTCTCTTGAAACACAACTTGGAGATAAAACTAATTTATTAGCACTTCTTTTAGTGTTTATGTTTGTGGTTCTCTTTATTTGTACGGCCCTTTCTAATCTCTCTCTCTCTCTCTCTCTCTCTCTCTCTCTCTCTCTCTCTCTCTCTCTCTCTGTGTGTGTGTGTGTGTGTGTGTGTGTGTGTGTGAGTGTATGCAAGTACTTGTGTAGGTCAGAAGAAGTCATCTGATCCCTGGAACTGGCGTTACATGCTGTTGTGAGCCACTAGTCATGGGATTTTGGAACCAAATCGGGGTCCTGAGCGAAGCAGTAAACACTCTGAAACTTTGAGCCATATTTCAGCCCTTGAAGCTTTATTATTCCCAAATAATTTTCATGTCTTTTCACACACACAAAGAAAAAAATTCTGAACAAAACTAATTTGGTTAGAGTAAGTGCCTAAGTGCCTTCTAAGCCAGAAAGGGTTTGACATCATTACACTGGTGTATTTTTCACTTCTTTTTTTTTTTCTTTCCATTTTTTATTAGGTATTTAGCTCATTTACATTTCCAATGCTATACCAAAAGTCCCCCATACCCACCCACCCCCACTCCCCTACCCGCCCACTCCCCCTTTTTGGCCCTGGTGTCCCCCTGTTCTGGGGCATATAAAGTTTGTGTGTCCAATGGGCCTCTCTTTCCAGTGATGGCCAACTAGGCCATCTTTTGATACATATGCAGCTAGAGTCAAGAGCTCTGGGGTACTGGTTAGTTCATAATGTTGATCCACCTATAGGGTTGCAGATCCCTTTAGCTCCTTGGGTACTTTCTCTAGCTCCTCCATTGGGAGCCCTGTGATCCATCCATTAGCTGACTGTGGGCATCCACTTCTGTGTTTGCTAGGCCCCGGCATAGCAAAGGTGGACTTCAGAAAATCAAATAACCCCATTAAAAAATGGGGCTCAGAACTGAACAAAGAATTCTCACCTGAGGAATACCGAATGGCAGAGAAGCACCTGAAAAAATGTTCAACATCCTTAATCATCAGGGAAATGCAAATCAAAACAACCCTGAGATTCCACCTCACACCAGTCAGAATGTCTAAGATCAAAAATTCAGGTGACAGCAGATGCTGGCGAGGATGTGGAGAAAGAGGAACACTCCTCCATTGTTGGTGGGATTGCAGGCTTGTACAACCACTCTGGAAATCAGTCTGGCGGTTCCTCAGAAAATTGGACATAGTACTACCGGAGGATCCAGCAATACCTCTCCTGGGCATATAACCAGAAGATGCCCCAACTGGTAAGAAGGACACATGCTCCACTATGTTCATAGCAGCCTTATTTATAATAGCCAGAAGCTGGAAAGAACCCAGATGCCCCTCAACAGAGGAATGGATACAGAAAATGTGGTACATCTACACAATGGAGTACTACTCAGCTATTAAAAAGAATGAATTTATGAAATTCCTAGCCAAATGGATGGACCTGGAGGGCATCATCCTGAGTGAGGTAACACATTCACAAAGGAACTCACACAATATGTACTCACTGATAAGTGGATATTAGCCCAAAACCTAGGATACCCAAGATATAAGATACAATTTCCTAAACACATGAAACTCAAGAAAAATGAAGACTGAAGTGTGGACACTATGCCCCTCCTTAGAAGTGGGAACAAAACACCCTTGGAAGGAGTTACAGAGACAAAGTTTGGAGCTGAGATGAAAGGATGGACCATGTAGAGACTGCCTTATCCAGGGATCCACCCCATAATCAGCATCCAAACGATGACACCATTGCATACACTAGCAAGATTTTATCGAAAGGACCCAGATGTAGCTGTCTCTTGTGAGACTATTTTTCACTTCTTAATTAAAGGTGGCTGTTCTCTGTATTCCGTGTGGTCAGTGTGCACAAGTCTTGTTTATTTAGTAATTAATGTTTAAATACTTGAGCAAATTTTAACAGATAAGAAGTTGAGGGATTGTGCACAGAATCCTAGCTGTCAACTGATCGTCAATTTTTTTAGACCTAAGTTCAACAAGCAATGATCATTTCAATTCCTGTTTTGAACTCTCTCTCTCTCTCTCTCTCTCTCTCTCTCTCTCTCTCTCTCTCTCTCTCTCACACACACACACACACACACAGACACTTTTCTTTATCTTCTCTTAAGACCATGTTTTATAATTACAACAATATGATCACATTTAGAAAGTTAAAATAATTTGGTATTCTCATCAAAGATCCTTGATAATCTCTTTTAAAATATCTAGGCCAGGCTGTGGTGGCGCACGCCTTTAACCCCAGCACTTGGGGGGCAGAGGCAGGTGGATTTCTGAGTTCGAGGCCAGCCTGGTCTACAAAGTGAGTTCCAGCACAGCCAGGGCTACGCAGAAAAACCCTGTCTCAAAAAACCAAAAAAAAAAACAAACAAACAAAAAAAAAGAACCAAAAAAAAAGTAATTAAACCTCTCTGAGCATTAGTCTTGAAATACATATTCATATACCCCAGTGTAAAAGGAGGATAGAAAATCTGAAAAGATTGCTGCAATTTCAGCGAATTGAAGCTTTAAGATTACAAATACTTGAAGTATTAGATGCCTTTGGCAAACTATGACAAAGCATATATTTTATTTAAACTTTATTAACAAAATTTTAATATGTGTATATTCTGTATTATACTGTGAAAGCTTGAAAATACGAAACTTCGAAAATACGCAACTAGCTATAATTGATGTTCTCTTAGATGAAAACTTGGCACGAAGCAGACAAAGACAGAGAACTCTTTCAATTAAAGAAGAAAATGGACCAGGATTCACTTCACCTAGGTCTGAGTCAGGGGAGCTGTAAACACAGGGCATGGAAAACCAAGAATCACAGTGCTGTGTGGGGCCAGGTGCTGTCCAGGGATCAACTGCCTTATCCATGAGAACCCTATAGTAAACCTATCCTTGCACACCGCGAAGCCAAGTAAATCAGAGCTTTGGTGGGAACACATGGACCCAAGACGAGAATATCTGCCAATCAAATTCTCCTTGAATCCCTGGAACTTCATCAGACCTTTCTCTTAATACAACTAAGAAGAGATCCTCCAACCTCTCTACTCCCCGGAGGTGGAGAGATTGCCTGAGAACACAGAAAAGGCACGTTGTAAAAAGTAAATCACGATGCACAATAAAGCAGAGTTGGGATATTAACTGTCAACCTTATGACACTCTATGTTGTTTTCCAACGTTCAACTTGGTTAGCTCACAGTGGACACCCCTCCAAACAAAAAGTGTTTTATAGGCCTAATGTGGGTTTCATCTGTTTAGGATTCTAGAGTTATAGCAACAAACAATACAGTTTTAATAAAATGCTCTGCAGTCATGGTGTTTTGCATAAGTAGAGACTAAAATTATAGATGACAAGAGTTGTGTTATGTATTTGCTTGACTTGATATCCTATGAATGGCTGTCACATACTGAAAACAGTATTCAGTAGAGCCCTGGCTAACAGGGTAGCCAGGAGCTTGCCAGGTTTGAAGTGGATTTATAATTTGGCATAATACAGCTAAGTCAATTGTATAGGAGACACTCAGATGTGGATCTCAGAAAGCAAAAAGAAGATGCTGTTTACATCCAAAAGAAGGTTGGACATAGGGGAGGCCATTAAGATAGTTCCCTATTCTGCTCTGTATTTCAGCGCTATTTCTAGCCAGGATCTGCCCACAGTTGAGACAAGTCACAAAGGAACCCAGAAACCACAGCACATGATAAAACATGAAAGTACTTAAGATATTTATCCTGAGAGGTTAAAGAGCAAACATATTATCAATAAATATATTTGATAGGGATCCAGAGAACAAATTTCAAAGAATGGCCAAGTAAAAACTTTCCTAAAATTCTTGCTCCTGTCTCCTTTCTTTCTTCTGGAAATACCCTTCACTCTACTGCTGACAGACCCTCACACCAGTGACAGGATTCCTTATTCATTTACCCTATTCAAATTTTATCCAGAGCACACACTTTCTGTCGTCTATTTTTATTTATTATGTATTAATCTGACCTGTTCTAGAATAATAAAGCTTGCAAGGGAAGATGTTTAATAGCTCTTACTGTTGCAGAATATTGCAGAAAAGAGTCTGACTCACGAAATTTTTTAAATATTAAATCAGAGTATTCTAGAATGTGTAATGAATTAAGTTCAAGTGGGTTGTTTCTATCATAATTAAATTGATGGGTGGTGGTCTTGCTTACAATACCACTAATGCAATTAGTGTCTGTAGAAAATATATTTTTGGTGCTTGGGATTGAACCCAAAACCTTGTACATGCTACACAGGTGTTCTACCCTGAGCTGCAACTTAGCTGCAGTAGGAAACAGGAAGAATTTAATTGACTTGCATTATTCTTCTTTCTGAGGAAAATAAAAAGGTATTTATTAACACAGTCATTGTCCATCAATTTAGTGCCTCAATCCTGGTTAAGCAATCCAAGCCTGATTCATATATTGGAGCAAGGCTGCTACTTTGGAAAATAAGTCTAATAATCTAAATTTTAATATGAACTGATATTAATGTAAAGGTAAAAACTGATTAATTCAGGGTAAATATTTTTCTAAATAAAGTTCCAGTCATACTAAGATTATGAAAATAATTCAGGAATCTTAGAACATTCCATTTCCGATTATTTTCCATAACTCTTCTTTCTCTGGTAAAGCAGTGAGATCTATTCTTGCAATAGACCATCTTCCAATAAAGCTGCCTATCACTGATATTTAGTCTGCTGTGTCACGGAAGTTGTTTTCTAAGCCATGGGATTCTCTTTCTTTTTTCTTTTCTTTTCTTTTCTTTTCTTTTCTTTTCTTTTCTTTTCTTTTCTTTTTTTTTTTTTTTTTTTCTGAGACAGGGTTTCTCTGTGTAGAGCTGGCTGTCCTGGAATTCATTCTGTACACCAGGCTGGCCTCGAACTCAGAAATCCACCTGCCTGTGCCTTCAAGTGCTGGGATTAAAGTGTGCCACCATTGCCTGGCTAGCTATGGGATTTTTAACAGGATGCCCAAGAGCAGTGAACAATGGTACCCGTTGATGACATGTATTGGAACAGAGTTCTCTCTCTGTAACCGCTAATCTTCGTACTCGCAGCTTCCATTTCCTTTGGTGGGAGCATGCACACAATGAGCATAAGAAAGCCTTATCGTGTGCTTAGTTACCAGTTAGTGGACCAGAAAGGGAAATTTCATACTGAATGAAAACATAAACAAATTCTCAGAGAAGGAAACGGATACAATGGTGAGATTAAACTTACCATTCAATGTCTAATGCCCCTGAATGCTCAGGGCTTGTGAAGGATTTAGTAGTGTTTCTCTTGCCTCCTCTAGAGTTATTAGTGCTTTTCTCAATTAAGGACTATGAGAGCTGCCCTTACTAAACTAGCTGTGATAATAGTTAATATTCATTCAATATTATCCACCATTGTTCAGGCTACTTATACATTTGACTTTTTTTTTAAACTTTCTGAACAGCCTTTTGACCTAGACACTTATGTCCTCTCTCCTTTGGACATAAGAGAATAGAAGCATCTAGACAGGTTGAATAAACCAGGCAGTTTGTTTCAGGAGCATGAGATCTTCACTACAAAGTTCGGCTGTAAAACTTTCTGAAGCTCGACAAGAATTCATGTTAGTGAGCCTTTAATATCTCTATGGACAAATAGATTCCAACAAGTCTCTGTATTTACTGAGGACCTTGGTGGGAGAAGGAAGTCATAATGGGTACATAACATGGCAATTGTCTTGCAGAGAAATAGATGTTCTGCAGTGACCAAGGCTCCTGTCTTAAATTATCTTAACGTCAACAAAATTCAATACATATTTTAAAATGTATTTATTGGTGAATCAATGTCTTAGATTATCAGGAGTCACGCTTTGAGGACCCCTCTACTTTTAAAACTTAGCCTGAGCTCTAAACAACTGCTATCTATGTGAATAACGTCTATAGGTATTAATATTAAAAATTAAAATAGAAACTGTAGTATAATTATTCATTTAGAAATAATGATATATTCGCTGCGTGTTAACATAAATAACATAATTTTTTAAAGTCACTGCTTTTTCCAGGGGGAGAGATCTGTGTGAAATTCAGCAGGAGAACACATGGCTTAGACCCTGGGCCTTGATCCTAATCACCCAGAGCAAAACTCAAAACACACAGAAAAAAAAAAAAAAACCCACAAACATGTACTTCTCAAAACTCAGCTAGTAGTAATATGGATCTGTTTACTGTTTGTGAAGACCTCTGATGCTTGGCCCAGGCAAAGAGAGGCAGGTGCTTTCTCATAGCTGTCTCTACACCTAACCTGCTGCAGTGTTACAAGGCACCTGAACTTCGGAAAACTTCAGTGGCCACGTGTTTGAAAGTGAAAGTGGAGAAGTCAAACAAGGCCTCTGTCATACTGTGAAGCTATCATAGTCTTCAAGATCCCCCTTGAAAACTATTCAGGGTGCTGGTGGTAGTCACTGGAACAACAACAACAGCAGCAGCAACAATAACAACAACAAAACAAAACAAAACAACCCCTCCTAAAAAAACAAAAAACAACAACAACAAAAAAAACCAATAAAACCTAGAAATGTGAGACCCTAGGGCTTACTGTGTAGTTGACAACTTCTAACCTGAATTTATTTATTGTCAATGGTTTAATCCCCAGGGCTAACTTTCTAGGATGCTTTTCAAATTTTAGATATTTGGGGAAATTTTCCTGCCCTGAACACTTTTGTATCAAACAGGAAAATTGTGTAATTATATTATGACCTCAAAAGTGAAAATAAATAATTTTTAAAAGAACTAAAATTAATTGTAAAAAATCCATAACCAGATTATTAGCACGTTCAGCCTAAGAGCTTTTGCTTTGGCAAAAGCATGGAAATAAATAATGAGACCTGAAAGCTCTATAGAGAGGACACTGAAAATATTTTGAGGTAAATTTGGAAACATCTGGACTCCTGTGGGAAAGTAAGGGTGTCTGTTTCAGGAAGTCTGACCTTTCCCTGGTCATGTCTTTCAGCCTGTGTTCACTTGCCTTCCTCAAAGGATGCCCGATGGTCCTAACTCCAAGGCTGAAAGCAGGTCACTGTCTCCCACTGTCCATCACAGATAATTGGACAGAAAGGTAAGACTTAAGCCTATACAGGAGTAAGGGGCCGTGCAGATTTTCTTCCAGGGAGCTTTGGAGCTGCTGGGGAATTGACAGTGTCAATAAAAGCAAGAATGAGACTGACGACCCTCATCTATGAAAGGAAGTGAACTCAGCATTAACTGGCTAATTAATGCCTGCCATAAAGCAGGGAGTGTCCGCAGAGTTCAGACGGCTGAAGAGAAACAGAAGTTAAAAGAGGAGGGAGGCATGAGTGATGTGGGCAGTAGATAGTCGTTGAGGCTCAATTCACACGGAGCAGCCTCAAGCCAAGTATCCTGGTGGGAAACTAATAGAATGTATATTAAAAACGATAACACAAGAAATGGCTCTGCTAACTGAAAAGGAGCAGCTGTCACACTCCTTGAATGCTTTAGGCGGTCCTGCTGGTGTCATCGGAGCTGGGAACTGACTTCCGGGAACCTGGAAAAGACCAGCCAAACTGTACAGAGCTGGTGTAGACCCACCGGATATCCAGGTTTCTCTGTAGAGTGAGAGTGAGAGGCCGGGGAATTCTGGGTGTTCCGCTGAAGTGGGGATGCTGCCTCCCCTTTATTTTAATCATCTAGTTAACTGACTCCAACTCTGCTAGCCAGATATGTAGAAGGAGGCAGAGATGAACTGGTCAAAATCATTCTCAAAGCGGGTCAGGAATTCAGATGCAAACATGAGCTACTGAGGAACAGGAGAAAGGTTCAGTCTCACAAAAACAGGGAGGGAGCTGGGGGGCGGGGACGGGGCTCTCCAGCAGAGCTCTTCCGGTCAGCTGAGGACAAACAGAGGTTCAGGGACATGCGGGGACTTTTCAGAAGGCCTCTCTCCTCTACCAAGAGGAGGTGGTGACCTGTGAGGGATTAGGCAGCTCAAGAATTGGACTGATTCCTGATGCTTGCTCCTACAGTGCGGTTAAAATGTTTAATGCATACAGAAAGATTATGGAAATGAAGTTTTAGAAACAAGGGACTCTTACTACCATCTCAATACAAACAAGAACTTTAATTGAGGCGTTGAAATAGCAAAACAAAACAATAAAAACATCAAGGATGCCACTGACTTCAGGTGACTGTGGAGGTAGGAGAGACTTTGGGTCCTAGATATATATCATGAAGTCTAAAGACAGAACATAATACATTGACTCTGTAAGGAATTCCCAATTATCTCCAGGTATATACCAGCAGCTCCTGTTACAGCTGCGTTACCTGATTAAATTTGGTGCTAGAAACAAGATAAGCTGTTACTGAAGTGTATTGACTACTTCATATGTAAAAGGACTTCAGTGTGTTTTCCATAAGCAACTATGAAAACATTCAAAACCCGGAAAGGTGCTTTGAGGCCGGCATAAATATTACTCTGTGCTGATGATATGGGTCTCTTAAGGAAAGATGGGTTTCTTACAATCCTTTCTCCTTGGTGAAGCTAACCATCAAAGGATTTCTAAGAGTGAACACCCACAACAGATTCTCCGACATGGTATTTTTTCAAAGCTTATCTTATTTGTAGCACCGAATTTAGTTTATAATGCTTAATTTTGAATGAATCAATGAATAAAGTAAATCACTTAATAAAGTTTAGACCATTTTATGACATTTTTAAATTTTGGGACATATGACTGTATACTCTACCTGTTTATGTTTTACCTACAACAAACAGCATTGAATGCCATTCAATAATTATAGCATTTAATATTTAAGTATGTTTAATGCTATTTTCTTAATATAAGATCAGAGAACTCTTGAGTAATGGATTTATAAGGCAAGACCTTTCAGTCTATTTTAAGAGGCTGAGTTCCAGTGGTTTGTAAAAATGTTTAATTTCTATTCTCCCAAGAAAGCCTTTGTGATATGGCCTTGGAAAGGGGCTGAGGTTTCCAGTGCCTGCTGTCAGAACACTCCCAAAAGGTGAGCAAACTGACTCTGTCTTTGTTTCTGGCTGCTTTTCTATAGAACCATCCACTTGTTCCTTCCCCTCTTCCAAATTCCTTCTCCACATCATTACATCATTTAAAGGGAGATCGTTTCTTGTCACCCGAAGCTGTGCATCAGAATCCATCTCTTTACTTGTCAGACAGTTAGCTGGCAAGAGAAGGTCCCCTCGCTCTGTCTGAACACGAACCCGACTCCATTTTCCTCTGCTTTGCACACTTTAGCAGCACGAGTGATTTGTCCTCCAGTTGAACTGCTTGCTGTCTTTAAATAAAAATGGGATGGGACAGGAGAGAAGCAGCAACAAAGAGAGGGAGGGGAGAGATGAATCCAAATATGCTGGCCAAAGTTCCCCACAGCCCAGAAATAAATGCTCAGTAGATATTAATTTTTTTTGTTTTTGTTTTGTTTTTCCAAGCACTTTCCAAGCCCTGGCAATTCTGTGCTTTTTAAGAACAATTTGGGAGGTTGTACAGGGCATGGGAGGCATGACTGCCATGTACCATGAACATATCAGAAAGGTTCTGTGAAACACAGTTCCATGAATGTGCTAGTCTGTGTACCCTCGACAATGATGTTGGCAATCAAATAAGGAAAATTCAGTGATGGAATCTCTCTGTCTTTCTCTGTCTCTGACACTTTCTACAGCGCACACACACACACACACACACACACACACACACACACACACACACACATACACACACACACACGCACGCACGCACGCACACACACGCACGCACGCACACACACACGCACGCACGCACGCACACATGCACACACACGCACACAAGCACATGCACACACACGCGCGCACACGCACATGCACGCACACACACACACACACACACACTTACACACTTATTACCTTTTTTCTCCCCCTTGAGAAACAATACAGATAATCTGCTTACGGCAATGCTTCCTGTCAAGTTAAGGACCATACAGTAAGCCAACCTACTGAACCAAACAATTATCTCTGGATTCCTGGGCGCACGCTGCTGAGTCCAGTGAAGGTGATGTGACAAATGCCACAGGTCAAAGGTTCAGACAAACTGCAACACTCATTCATCCTTTTAAGCTACCAGTTCAAACACTACAAAGGCAATGTAGACTTAGGTAATCGTGTGTGTGTGTGTGTGTGTGTGTGTGTGTGTGTGTGTGTAATGTCTGTGATTCTGACTACTGAAATCCTGACAGAATTTCTTTCTTTTAACTTTTGTTTTCACTAAAAAGTTCTCTTACAGACACTAAGTTACCAATATACTTCTCTTCTTCTGAAAACCACACCCTGATAAGCTCCAAAGGAGATAAGAAAGAGGAGAGGAGGTCAAGAGTAGTTTATTTTTATATCGGAGTGTGTATGTGTTGCATGGGTGTCTGCCATGTATGGGTAGGTGCACATGCAGGCCAAAAGGAGTAGTAACGATTTCTGGAGCTGGAGTGTTGTGAGTTGCCTGATGCGGGTTCTTGGAACTGAACTTCAATCCTTTGTACAGGAAGCACTCAATCTGCGTTCATAAAAGATAAACAAATGTTTTAATGTGGCTTTTATACTATGTTGGACTTTCTTTGAGAAATTTACATATTTGTTTTCTGGAATTTTTTTTAAATCACATACTAGTGAATTTGATTCTTCAAGAGGACTTCCAAACCCAACCCAGGGCACTAATTTGGACATATTTGCACACATTGTTAAAACACGTGTCTGCTGTTGCATACAAAATATTTTACTAGGAATTTAATGATAAATTCTACCATTTCTACACAATTGTTCAAAAAATTTCAGAATTAGTATATCTCAGCATATGATAACTTCCAAATTTAAAATTGCTTCTTTGTATGGTTCTTTTATGTTTGACTTTTACACATAGCTTCAAAGACTTAAGTGTGATGATGCTGGATCCTGAACATTAAATTCAGAAATAGTAATTTTTTGACAATTTTCTTCAGATTTAGAGAAATTATAAATGCTTTTTATATCTATCTATCTATCTATCTATCTATCTATCAATCTATCTATTTATCTATCTATCTTTCCATGTATCTTTCTATCTATCTTTCTATAATTTCTACCAGCAGCATCTTTTTATGTAAGTTCAGACTGGTCTGAGCAATCTTCTTACTTCAGTACCTATAGTCTTAAAATCACCTGGATGCGCCATTATAACCAGCTTCACAACTATGCTTTAAATGCTCAACAACCCCCGTGGATCATCAGCTGGATGGATCCCTCTCTCCCGTGACCTACAATAGAATGTTACAGATGTTCTACATAAGAGGGAGAACTGTATTTTTTTTTTTTTTTTTGGTCTGGGCTAGGAAGAGAACATAGTCCAGGGGCATTAAGTAAGATTTTTTATATCGCTGTCTCATGTCATGCAGGCTTTATCTTTAATTGGGGAAGAAACTAAGACTAAGTTGTTATCAATGAACACTGCTGTCTCAGCTTTGATCAGAAAGTGCCTTGACATTCATCAGTGTTCTAGATTTATAAATAGCTTTATAAAATTACTTTCTGTCTCTTCTTGCCAGTCTGTCTGGTAGCTGTGCAAGTGCTTAGTCTCTGTTCTTGCCCAAGGGCTGGTGACTAAAGTACCATGGAAGTTTCTTCTTGATGTCACCATCTGTTGATACAGCCTTAAGAAATGAGAGTGGTCCTTGATCAGGTCTCCATAGTGTCTTGACCTAACGACAGAAAGGGACAAAGAGGACAGTGGAAGTCCCTTTTTATTCCCTTTATTTAAGATTCTGATTGTCTCTGGTGCTGGGAGAAGCCACAGATAAGTAGTCTTCAGAACTGAAACAACATGTATCATGAAACATGAGAAAAGGAAGTTGAAAGTGTCTTCTCTTCCCCAAATGTGAACTACATTGCTTCCAAAGGTCAGGCTGCCTAGTATGGTCTGGATATCTGCGTCTGTCTAAAATCCTAGAGTTGAAATCCTACTTCCCCAGGAGGATATACCAGAGGCAAGAAAGTACTTAGGTCACAAGCTAAAAGTGTTATTGGAGTGAAATGGCTCCAGGGTGTACTTTAAACATTTGTGTTGGTGCTGAATATATTGGCTACTTTGGAAACTTCTTCTTTTCCCGTTTTGTCATGAATAAGTGATTTCTCTGATATACTACAGGATGAAGACCATGATACTAGGCAGACAAGTGTTGGGTCCATGAAGCATTGGACCAACAGCCATTGACTCACAGACATAGCCTGAAACTTGGAAGAGATTTGCTAGAGTCCATACTAAAATGAAGCCTGAATACAAATGCCTAAAAATTCCATTGACCACAGCCACAGTCATTTAGTTACAGTGCCGTTCTTTAATGCTGGAGGGAAGGGGGAAGTGCCTCATTTGATCAAGGATTACTGTGTAGTATGCCAGGGTACCATTTAAAGGTTCAAAAAGAAAAAGCAGAATTGTGTGTGTGTGTGTGTGTGTGTGTGTGTGTGTGTGTGTAAGACAGAGACAGGCAGAGAGAGAGAGAGAGAGAGAGAGAGAGAGAGAGAGAGAGAGAGAGAGAGAGAGAGAGAGACTGAGACTAGGGGGCCACAGGGCCAGAGACAGACAGAGACAGAAGTGGGGGGAGTGGAGGGGGAAGGGAAGAGATGAAGTGAGAAGGGAAGAGAGCGTTTAATACATATTCCAGTATTTTAAAGAATATGACTTATGGACTGGGGAGAAGACTTAGTTTGTCAAGTGCCTGCCTGTCATGCAAGCATGGGGACCTGAGATTATATGCCCGCAACCCATATAACAGCTAACATTATTGTCTTTAATCTTTGTGTTGAGGTGGTAGAGAAGGCAGATCTTGGAGCTTCATGACTGTATCTAGTCTAACCCATTGGGAGAGGCACTTTCAGAGAGAGGCTCTGTTTGAAATGCAGAATGGTAGTGGAAGGCACCAATACCAATTTTTGGTCTTCGTGTTTGCACATAAATAAACAAGTGTATACTAATTTGTGTGCACATAAATAAATTAAGCGTATGCACACAAATATAAGCATTTTTTTAAAAAATGTGTGTTATTTGGGAAAAATGAATATAAAAAAGAGGATAATTAATTGGTTCTGATCCACCTTTATATCATACCCTTATAAATCTCAGCACTGAATATCATCACAAGTTAGTGGCACCATGCAGCATAAAGTTAAGGAACATGAAATAAGGAACTCAGCCATACCTGGGTTTAAATCCCCAACACATGTCAGATATGTAGATTCTTTTTTTTCCTCTCTTTTCTTTCATGAAGATCACTTCTCAGTGGCAAGACTGCTGACGTCAACTGAGTTTGTAGAATGTGGAACATGTGGTAGGGAGACTGGAGAAGAGTAACTGCCAGTAACTGCTTCTGCCCTTTCTGTCTCCGCAGGAACCACAGCTTGCTGTGGGCCAATACATCTCACACCACTGACAGTTGCCATGGTCTCTGCTCCTAGGTTCCCCAGCAGAGGGATGATGTGGAATGATTGGCTTAATTCTTCAAAAGCCACCAACGGGGAAACTAAGGGGTTGCAAGTCCCAACCCCTCCAGACAGGTTGTTTTCACTTGCTGATGTGAGACACCAGCCAAATCTTCATTTCTCCATTCTTTTCTCTCTCTCTCTCTCTCTCTCTCTCTCTCTCTCTCTCTCTCTCTCTCTCTCTCTCTCTCTCTCTCTCTCTCTCCCCCTCTCCCCCCGTAAAATCCGGCATAGTCCCCTGCAGCACTAATTCTGCAAAGGAAGTCCTGTGCCTGATGCCTGATGCTCCCTTGACCTTTGACTGCTAATTTCAGAAGCAGAGTCATGTAGTTTAAAATTAGAACTTAGAGAAAGAAGTAACCTTAAACTAGAACAGTTCAAATTGTAAGGCACGTGACAACCACCTGAGAAGCTTGAAATGGAGACTGCCGAAGGCCCAACTGCAGTGAGTGTCTGTATGGAGAAGGGGAAGCTCTGATGCTCTCGCCTTTGGAAACTTAGTTCTACCGTGAGAGCACCTGGTGTGAAATGCCGCCTCTTCACATATTTCCCATCGTATTTATTGATTTCGAGTGTGGGGGGTGGGTGGGAGGTGGTTATTCACACGCCACTGTGCATATGTAAGGTCAGAGGACAACTCGAGCATGTGCATTCATATGCATCCTGGGTCTCTAACTCAGGTCATCTTGTTTGTTGGCAAGTTCACCTTCTGTCCATCGGGCCGTCTCACCCAGCCCACTCAAAATATATTTTTAGCAGATGTTATGACTGGATGTAAATGCACCAAGGTCTTGCATGTTGTAACAAGTGTCCAGTCTTCTTTAAAGGATACCTAATAATTGACTTTCTGCCAGGGCAAGGAAAGTGCTGCTGCTACTGCACTGAAGGCCTGGCCATGGAGACAGCGTGGCAGGTTTAATAAGGAATAAAATTTAGACAGTTGGAGGTCCTCATTGAGAGATTATGCCTAACATTCTTGCATTTTCAGTGTTCCACAAGCGTACTGGGCTTGTGTGTATACTGTTAGAGGTACTCCCGGGAGTCTGGTGGCATCACCTGTGAGGACTTCACAGGTCTGTGAGTCCTGGATACCATGACAGTCTGTCCTAACTGATATCTCTATTATGTGAGGTGAAGACATGGAAGAAATGGACACATTAAGCAAGGGGCAAACCTTGGGTTTGGAGGTAAGCAGCCCTTCTCTGTGGCTCTTGTTGCTCTTTCTGCAACAATGCCAAGCCTTTTATAGACACTTCCTGTTTCCCAAAACCCCTGAGAGGCACTGCTTCTCCTTACTTTCAGTGCAGGAACATTGTTTAGCATTCTAAGAGAACTGACTTACGAGACATAGCAACCAATTCAGTATTGCCACCAACTCACTTTATATGTTCAAATTTTTTCAGATCCAACTCATGATGCACAATCATGGTGTGTGTGTTTTTGTGTGTGTGTGTGATGATTGCTGGAGTCTCTAGGTGATTAGAAGGAATAAATAACTTTGATTCTCAGAAGCATATAGTCTAATAAGCCAAGGAGAAGAGCTAGCTATAACACTAAGCATATTTGGAAACATGTAAAAACTAACGTTCAGAGGATAATTGAATCCTCATAGTTGCTCAGCATTGAACTAAATAGGGTCACTTAGTTTCAACTGCTTAGCATTGTGCTGAGTGTGATCACATGACTACCTTATGGAACAACAGAGACATGTCACATGACAGCTTTCAGCAAGTCATGCTAAAAGGGATCGCGCTCGCTCATTTTGTTATTTTTTTCCCCTTGTGTTGGTGTGCTGGGTGGAATGTAGAGTGGCAACTGGGATTTGAGCAACCAAAATTGTTCCTGAGAGCACTTTGAGGATGAGAAAATAACTAGATTAAAGGAGTGTAGGAGTGTTGGGAATTGAGAGCCACTGTACCTGTCTTGAATTGCTTTTCTCCAGACTAAATGACAGAGAGAGAAAGGGGAGGGAGAAAGGGAGGGGGAGAGAGGGAGGGAGGAAGAGAAGGAGGGAAGGAGGAGGGAGGGAGGGAGGGAGAGAGGGAGGGAAGGAGAGAGACAGAGACAGAGACAGAGACAGAAAGGAGAGGGGAAGGAAGAGATAGAAAGAGTGTCTTTTTAGTAGTTTTTGTCATTTGCAGTTTAACTTAGTCCCAATAGCTCTTTATTGAGAATGTTGACCTCAGACATTATTCTGTTGAAAAGATTCCACTGCATAGTACAGATAATCAATGGAATATGACTATATATATATATATATATATATATATATATATATATATATATATATGATTATATACATATTATTATATACATATTATATATTATATGATGTATTCAAACAGATGTATCTCTCTCAAACAGTTCTTCTTGAAGAAAACTGTAGACTAATTATAACTGTATTAATGTATGATGTGCTAACTTCTCCTGTCTGCTGTGTAGGTAGTGTTGGGTGAAGCACCAATACCTTGTTTGAGGTCCAGTGATGATTCCCGTCAAATGGAAGGACTTAACAATCCTAGAGGAGCAATGGTGTCAGCTTAGCACCCAGGAGTCCATGGTGAAATAATGATCTTTGTGGGTTAATTTGGATGTGATCTGACTTCCAGACCTTCTCCCATGCCCATCCTCCCTCCAGAAGGATGCTGGGCATGGACAAGCAAGGTATAGAGAACAGCCTTGCTCCTCTCTTGGGAGTTACAAGTTAATTTTAATGAATCTAAAAGTTCTTGTCAGAGAAAGAGTCGGATATCTGCCCTGCCCATCTCTGACAATTCATGCGATTAGAGGATGGAAACCCCTCTCTCACTCCTGTTTCTTCTCCTCCATAATGTTTCATTCGTTTGCTTCTGTCCTCATCTTTACCCTGCACATCTTCAGCCCACACTCAGCCTCGACTATGCCACAGGAAAGGGTTTACTTTCCATGAAATCGATGTGATTATTACCTGGGGTCACGCTTTCTGCATGAGAACCATGTTAAGCCTTAAAGTAATTGCTAAAAGCTTTTAACCCCACTGTCAACATAAAGTAGGAAAACAATAAATGTACCTTCTAGGACTATTCTCTGAGTCCTGCTTATTCTGTTCTGGTTACCCTCCAGTACCTGGGGCACTGAGCAAACAATAGGGCAGGTGGTTTTCTCTTTCTCACCTTGACTACCTCTGCCTTTCCTGTGATCCATCCTCATTTCAGGGATGTCATTTTTTTTTTCTTTTTTGGTCTGATTTTATTCATCAGATGAAAAACACATAATACAAATCAAACACTCTTAACTGCTTTATTAATGGCTAAGACCATTGCTCTCTCTGGGATAATTACCACTTCAAAGGGCTTCTTTGGCAGACAATTTTAATAATAAAGTAATTTGCCAGGTTTCTAGCAAAAACAAGAAAAGATGTCTTGTATATGGTATATTTCTGGCAATGATTAAAAAATGTGATGCTGACAGTTTCCTAAGTGATCAGAGCATGTTGTGCCCCCAGCACTTGCGAATGATTTAATTAATAAAGATACTACCCCTGTGCAAATGGCACAGTTGGTAAATGTGAGGCAAAGGCAAACATCTGAGCCAGGGAGGGCGTGGGTGGAAAAGAAAGCAGAGCACACACTCTGATGATGAGAGGATGGGGAAGAAGGAGATGTTTGGCCACAGGCACGAAATTGACCCATTCATTGTCTCCAGCCACATGCCAAAATCAGCACTCTATTGGGGAAGTAAAAATAAATTAATTCAATGAATGACTCCCTCCCTCCAACGTGAGCCATCATTTCTAACTGTATAGAGTATTAGAATAAGAATCAATTGTTCAACCGTGGCTCATTAAAGGCCCTGTTAAGCTATAAACGCTGTGAAAAGTGATTAATAACTTAAATGTCTAAGAGTCATGTCTATTGCTTGTGTTCTTTATATTAATGATGCGTATGCAAACCTTTCTTTAACTCCCCTAATATCTACCCTTTTCGGTTGTTTCACAGACGCTGTAGTTCTGAGCATGAAAGAGACTTTAGGATTGTTTTACTGGGCCTGCAGAGATGACTCAGTGGATAACAGCACTGGTTGCTCATTCAGGGGACTCCTGTTAGATTCCCAGCACCCACACGTCATTCAGAAGCAACGACAGCTCCACTGTCAGGGGATTGAAAGCCTTCTTCTGATTTCCATAGACACCAGGTGTGCACAGACTTACATGCAGGCAAGACATGCATAAATATAATACTAACAATAAAAATAATAATATTTTAGTTTATTTTAAAAAAGATTGTTTTGCTAATATTCAGCTTGTATTTTCCAATTGGAATTCTTTGCCTTCAGCATATAGATATTTACCATATATACCTTGCTTAATCACCTCTTTCATTGGAAAATAGATTATGTATAGAAAGTAATATATACCATCTGCCTCTTACGTTACACATCCACGTGTATATGTATATTGAATGCATATTTAGTTGGCATCTGACTCTTTGTGACATGTATTCATGCATGTTTAGGTTGTCAACCCAAAACTGCGACATTTGTTCTCTCATGAACCTAACCCTTCCCCATTCACAAGAGCTCTGCACAAGTGATACTTCCTGGAGGTAACTTCCTCTGATTATCCAGATTCATTTAAGCATCCTATTATACAGCAGTCATTATAGTTGCAATGAGTTAAGAGTTTTCATTGGTCTTTATCATCTAGCTTTATAATTGTGATAAAGCTCTTCAAGGGCATGAAATGTCACTGTGGTGTTCCCGGGACCTATAGTGAAACTTGACACAGTGGGTAGACATACCTGGCATGCTGTCCTCACAAACAAGGACAATTGAACAAATAATGATTGAATATCTACTTTGTGGTTTCATTAACTGTGTTAATCATCTAATACCAACATTCCTTCTTTCCAGACCAAATTTCTATTACATTTCATTTGATACTGTTATTTTCACGTTCTAGGTCCCTGAAGTATACTTCTGCTTTCATCCAGCAGGCTACATGCTACCACATTCTGAAGCTAAAATTACCTTCTAACTTTCCATTCCTTTGAATTCTTGCCATTTTCTAGCTGATCAGATCACTTTAAATGACTTGAGTTGCATGTGAACTTAGAAATGTCATAGTGTAAAATATTTTGGATAAAGACCTTTCGTTTAGTAACATATCTGAAAACTAGGTGTCCAGAATTATTCAAAGACTTCTTCTAATCACTGTACAGATAGATAAACATTGTCTTGGAAAGGAAGACCACTCTTTTGTTCTCTATCAAATTAGTAAAAAAAGTTTCTTCTCATGAACTGTTCTATGTTCTCAGGTCCCTTGTGGAACATGACATTGTCCTTACAATGAAAACCACAACTTTCTAGTATGAGCCTCTGGGCATTCAACAGGATGTCCTCATAGTTTCTCTGGGACTTTAGACCTTCAATACTCCTTCATTCACCACTGACCTTTGCTCTTCCCAGATATTTTGCTTAACTGCCCCCCTTTTATTAACGCCTGAAATGTGACGTGCAACGTCATGGTTGTATTCCCCAGGTGGTCAATTTAGTCCTTTGAATGTGGAAAATTGCCTCCTAGGAACTTTGTAAGGATCTTTGGATTCAATATTAACTCATTGGCAGCTGGTCCTAAAACCACAGGGGATGATAAAAATCAAGACTGTTCTTTATTAGATTGTACCCAATGGCACAGGAAAAAAAGAATAGCCCAATAATATTCAGAGGCACACTTATATTTTATCATTTCATTTCCCTTCAAAAAAAATCAATGACGATGAGCCCATTAACCATTGCTCTGTATTGATCTAAGCATGCTCTCCACACTTGCCTAGACCATCTCCATGATGAAATGCTGATGCTAATAATTAGTTTCATTAAAGGCTTATGCTAAGTGATCGATAAATTAAAATAATTTTTGATGGCAATACATTCACTGTGAAAAAGTGTTAGTGGTCCCGGTTTCTGTCTGAGTATCAGCCTCTTCTACCTGACCTTAGATCTGCACGCGTGCTAAGTCAGATCATGTGAAACACTGTTCTGCCGTGAGATGTATTTCCTTTTCTAACAAATTATTCTCAAATTCCACAATGTCTTTATATGTATACTGCTATATGTTTGGTTCTTGAAATTGTTCCATTTTCAATAGATACTCAGGCTAGCATCGGTGAGTAGGGAAAAATATCTAAAATAGATAAGAGCCAGGAAAATATGTCCCAAAGACTCATAAATGAGATCCTGTGTTAATATCTTCTCATATATTTTATATAACATACCCAATTCAATAGCAGTTGCGTGAATCCTTATTAAGAAGTTGTTACAACTTGACCTAGTATTATTAAATATCTACACTGTTTTTTCTATAATATAATTAAGATGCATTTTGCATAGGAAACATTGTGGGCTATCAAGTGTTTCATGACCTATGACATAAACAAACATTTATTAAGGCTTTTCTGGACACCATCCTATTAGAGATTCATTTCTTATCACTTGGAACTTACCCTTTCATATCTGAGAACTAAAACATTGTAGATGGTTACACATGTTTGTCCCAAGGTATCCTTGACATTGTACTGTTTATAGAGAACAGCAGAAGAAAACCTACCCCTCTCTCCAGCTCTCCACTTAAGTTGAGTCTAGTTCACTTTGTTCTATAACAATCTGTCTCCATGCTGAGCTGCCTTTTAAAAAATGCTTCCTTCAGACTGCTTTGTGAAGCTTAACTTTCCCATAGCTTTGGAGAAGAAAAGTGGGAATTTAGACACAGCAGAAGGAAACAGGTTAGTTTTGACTCAAAAGAGGGGAACCAGCAGCTATCTGCAGGTGCTTCTTTAAAAGTAAATAAACCCCCCAACTCTCACTACTGCGATGTCTATTAGGACTCCAGGGAGAGGCGACCAAGGAAAGAAGCCTTTTGGAGTATCTGCTGATCTAGACCAGTTTTCCCACTGCTGTCCAGAGCTTAGCTCATGCCCAAGCACCTTTTCAAGGTCCAATAAGTAAATTGTTAATGGAGAGATAACACCATCTTAATCTCCTATAGGCCTTTATGGAAAAAAAAAGATTCAGCTAGTCCCAGGGAAAGAGAGTTTAGAAAATAATGACAAGTGAGGTTAAAAGGTTTAAGGGCAGCTGACTGCATATCTCCTGCTAAGTTTAGCATTAACTTTTAGAAAGGAATGAGCATTCACATAAAAGTACTTCTTTTAGAAACAACAGCAGTTAAAGGGTGGAAAAACCAGGAAGCTGAAGGTCTTTGTTATTGGTGTGTGACCTGCAATATGATAGAGTGTCTGTCCAGCCTTCCTGGCTACCACAAGGGGGACACCTTTAGTGGGCAAAATGAAAGAAAGAGAAGCCTTTTTAGTTCATAATCCACCTCCCACCAATATGCTGCAAGAGCTGGGGAGGGAAGGTGGGAGGGAGGGTAAAATCCTAAGGAAGTGCCATGGGGTGGAGTTTTGGACATTCAAGTCCCTTAATACTATCTCAGGACTGAGTCTCAGCCTCTGATTTCATTGGTGTGAAAACAGATGTTCTGGAAAGGAGACTGCAAGGCTGGTTCCCAAGATCACTATTTGTGGTTGTTTTTCCGACAAGTGGAATGAGCCTGTTCCCTTTTAACAGACAAAAGGGAAGTCACATATGACAAAGCACTTTTGCTTAAAAACAGCCTCTGTGTGTGTGTGTGTGTGTGTGTGTGTGTGTGTGTGTGTGTGTGTGTGTATCTGTATCTGCATTTATGTTCTAAAGTAATATAACAAAAACAGGTGAGAGAGGAAAAGAAGAAGAAAAAAGCTGAGTTGCTTTGAGCTAATAATCTAATTCATAATTTGGTATGTCCTACCCTAAAATATCTCTTGTTGAAGGTTCACCCGAGGTCTTTCCTTGTACCACCAAACTAATTATTATTATTATTATTATTATTATTATTATTATTATTAATTTTATTGTCAGATTTCTTCAAATCATGCTTGCGTTGTAGGAGTTTTAAGTCACCAGATATCTACTCATGGTGATATTTTAGTAAGAGTCAAGAAAGTTATAAAATGCTTTGGGACTGATCTGTCTGCCTTTTGTGGGTTTCTACATAGCTATTAAAGATGATGAGCCTGCCAGGAAGGATAATATATTGGGTTTGGAAGCCAATCACACAAAGTAATTATTGTGGTTACACTAATATGCTATGATACTAACTGCTGTTTGTGGACTGAGAGAAAGAGCACTGGTTATAGAGTAGGCATTATCTCAGGCAAGTGTTGCATGGGCCTCTGGAAGGTAATGGAGTCAGTTTGCCATGGACAGGAAATTTGGACTCAGAGAACTGATCAAGCCTGTGCAAGTTGACACATTGTCGGTAATCTATAAGAGAATCATGATTGCAGTGTTTCCTCTCTGTCCATGTTCCCTGTCTATACAACCAGGAAATAAGCCACCTCAGGTGTTCTGTACCTGAAGAGATGGCATGAGCCTTGTAAATCAAAACAGTAAATGCCTCTGCTTTAAAGTGAGCACGCCACATAGAGTAGGTAGAGAATGGGAAACTGAGTCCTCCAAGAGCACTGCAGAAGCACAGGACTGTTCTCTTCCCAGGATTCTGTCTATGCCTTATCACCAACATAAAGGTTTTTTCCTCCCTTTTCTAACATCAGCCTCTGAAGATACCAGAGCAGCTTCTATTTCTTACACCTGAGTACCAATACTGTGGCATACTGAATGGTTGGGAATCTGGGAATCAAGAAAGATATAAAATGATTTGCAACTGATCCATCTGTCTCCAGTGGGTGCCTACAGAGCTATTGAAGATGGTGGGCCTGCAAGAATAGATAATATGTTGGGTTTACTTTTGGACTGAGGACACTTTGTTTGGAGAGTACTGGGCAGGGAGAAGCACAAAGTCCAAAGAACAAATATCCATCTCTTCCCATTTGAGCGGGGTCTCTATGTCTGTGGACTTAGAGTTAGCAAGAGGATCAGAAGGCTTGCTAGCGGAGTTCTCACAGACCAATAAGCCCTAACCTAGCACCATTAAAACAGTCCCCCAGATTCCCAAGGAGCTGGCATGGTATTAGGCTACTGAAAAGTCATTCTACACACTTTATAGCCCCTGTAAAGAGAGGGAGGCTCTCTTCCTCACATGACATACTCCAAACATTTTTACATGGTGTCATTAAGTCTATGCTGAACATGAAAGAGAAATGTATAGTTGGCTCCCTTAACCATCTAGAAATTCTTATGATAAGTTTGATGAGAACTCTGCAGAAGATTTTCTTTTCCCTCATGAGACTGGTGAAATTGTATGTATGTTATTTACTTTCAAGGAAAATATGCATTGTCCAAGCAGGGTTGGTCGCTTGAAAGATGCATTAACATGCTTACGAGGGCATATGCAATGTGCTTGACTTGAAGACATAGGGCTCAGTGGAAGACAGAAAGGTAGTTTCTGTTATTGTTTTAACCTTGCCTTGTAGGTGGAGATTTTAAATTGAAGTTCTACCATTTCAGATGGTAACAAGCACATAATAATTTTGTTGTGCAGTTTTCAGATCATTTAATACTAATTTCATATGCTCTAATTGTTTGTTTGCCTAAATCTGGAATGCATACACCTTATTTCTCTCTGTGAATATAAATACATTAATGCATTCAAGGTTGATTGTAACTCACTGGATAACCCAGCATTCTAATAAGTTTTTAGTAAGCAAAGATGGATGTCCTTGAGATGCTTAATGAGTCATAGTCATTTAAAAGGCTGTGCATATTCTGAATATGAAGATTTGAATATAACAGGGTAGTATTTAGTTATAGGAGTGCGAGGGAGCAGTGAATTCATGACTATCTATGTAGGTAATCAAAGATGCCTAAGAATAAAACTAAAAGGTGATAACTTCTCATGTCAGCTTGGCCGAGTTTGATGTAAACATTAATTGCTCTTATGAAACCTTGACAAAAATTACAGAGCACACTAAAACTCTACATGGGTAACTTCTGTTTAGAGTATGTGGACAAATAGGACAGTTAAAATATAAAGAAATACACACACACACACACACACATATACAAATGTACATACATACCATATACATACCTAGACACATATACATACAAATATATACATATATACACACATATATACACCTACACTCATTACCACACATATACACAATGCACACATTCATGTTCACTCACATATACACATACACACATATACACATACACACATATACACATATATACAGATGCATACACATACATACAAATACACACATATACATGCATAAACACAAATACATACACAGAAATGTACACACACACACACACACACACACTCATACTATACCAGACCCATATAAAGATATCTACCTATCAGGAATAGTTGATAAGCAATATTTTCTGAAGCCTAAAATGGAATTTTCTGCCATCTATTGTACTCATTACTGGATTTATTTGGTACGTGAAAGATAAAACACTACCAAAAAGTTCTCTTTATATGAAAAGCATATTATCTCATAACTACTTATGTTCTCTTTTTAAAAAATATATTTTAGTGTGTGTGTGTGTGTGTGTGTGTGTGTGTGTGTGTGTGTGCAGGTGCCCAAAGAAGTCAGAATGCAATTGGAGGTGTAATTATTCTTGGAGATGTATTTACAGGCATTTTGAGTTCCAAATTAATGTTCTAGAACTGAGGCCCAGTGCTCTGAGATTGAACCATTTTTCATATCTTTGTATCTGATTTTCTAACACACATAAGAACTTAAAAGTGGTGAATATATTAGAAAACCATGAAATTCAAGCTCTTATTTTAGAGTAAAAAACCTTGGGTCAAAAAATGTGAATTTACAAAGATTACAGAATTTGATAGTGGATCAATCAGATTTTCCTCAGCACCACTTTCACACTCTTTTCCCACATTATTCTTTAAGAGGCTACCTATCAATAGTTCCTTAAGTGGAATTTCATTTTTTTCCTTTGTCCCATACCCATGTGAGAAATGTTTTTCTTTAATTTTTGGTATTAATTTTTTGTTTCATACAGTATATAATGCATTCTGATGGCCGCTCACCACTCTCCAGCCATCACTGTTAGCCGTGACCCAACTTGTGACTTCGAGTTATTCTGTTTTATGACCTTAAATAGCTTAACCACTTTTTGTTTTTTACACTTACCATGAAAAATTTCTTCGGGGCTGGTGAGATGGCTCAGTGGGTAAGGGCACCCGACTGCTCTTCCGAAGGTCTGAAGTTCAAATCCCAGCAACCACATGGTGGCTCACAACCACCCGTAATGAGATCTGGTGCCCTCTTCTGGTGTATCTGAAGACAACTACAGTGTACTTACATATAGTAAATAAATAAATCTTTAAAAAAAAAAAAAAAAAGAGGAAATTAGTCTGAACAGGTGAGAGGGTGCGCCAGAGAACCTGACAGCCTCTGGAACAGGCAGAAGCACAGAGGGGCTGAGGCAGCACCCTTTGTGGGCCGGGGACAGCCGGCCACCTTCCGGACCAGAGGACAGGTGCCCGTCCGGCTGGGGAGGCGGCCTAAGCCACAGCAGCAGCGGTCGCCATCTTGGTCCGAGACCCGCCGAACTTAGGGAATTAGTCTGAACAGGTGAGAGGGTGCGCCAGAGAACCTGACAGCTTCTGGAACAGGCAGAAGCACAGAGGCGCTGAGGCAGCACCCTGTGTGGGCCGGGGACAGCCGGCCACCTTCCGGACCGGAGGACAGGTGCCCACCCGGCAGGGGAGGCGGCCTAAGCCACAGCAGCAGCGGTCGCCATCTTGGTCCCGGGACTCCAAGGAACTTAGGAATTTAGTCTGCTTAGGTGAGAGTCTGTACCACCTGGGAACTGCCAAAGCAACACAGTGTCTGAGAAAGGTCCTGTTTTGGGCCTTCTTCTTCGGCCAGGAGGAGGTCCAAATACAAGATATCTGCGCACCTTCCCTGTAAGAGAGCTTGCCAGCAGAGAGTGCTCTGAGCACTGAAACTCAGAGGAGAGAATCTGTCTCCCAGGTCTGCTGATAGACGGTAACAGAATCACCAGAAGAACAATCTCTAAACAGAGTCAACTATAACTACTAACTCCAGAGATTACCAGATGGCGAAAGGTAAACGGAGGAATCTTACTAACAGGAACCAAGACCACTCACCATCACCAGAACCCAGCACACCCACTTCGCCCAGTCCAGGGAACCCCAACACACCTGAGAACCTAGACCTAGATTTAAAAGCATATCTCATGATGATGGTAGAGGACATCAAGAAGGACTTTAATAAATCACTTAAAGAAATACAGGAGAACACTGCTAAAGAGTTACAAGTCCTTAAAGAAAAACAGGAAAACACAATCAAACAGGTAGAAGTCCTTACAGAAAAAGAGGAAAAAACATACAAACAGGTGATGGAAATGAACAAAACCATACTAGACCTAAAAAGGGAAGTAGACACAATAAAGAAAACTCAAAGCGAGGCAACACTAGAGATAGAAACCCTAGGAAAGAAATCTGGAACCATAGATTTGAGCATCAGCAACAGAATACAAGAGATGGAAGAGAGAATCTCAGGTGCAGAAGATTCCATAGAGAACATCGGCACAACAATAAAAGAAAATGGAAAATGCAAAAAGATCCTAACTCAAAATATCCAGGAAATACAGGACACAATAAGAAGACCAAACGTACGGATAATAGGAGTGGATGAGAATGAAGATTTTCAACTCAAAGGTCCAGCAAACATCTTCAACAAAATTATTGAAGAAAACTTCCCAAATCTAAAGAATGAGATGCATATGAACATACAAGAAGCCTACAGAACTCCAAATAGACTGGACCAGAAAAGAAATTCCTCCCGACACATAATAATCAGAACATCAAATGCACTAAATAAAGATAGAATACTAAAAGCAGTAAGGGAAAAAGGTCAAGTAACATATAAAGGCAAGCCTATCAGAATTACACCAGATTTTTCACCAGAGACTATGAAAGCCAGAAGAGCCTGGACAGATGTTATACAGACACTAAGAGAACACAAACTGCAGCCCAGGCTACTATACCCAGCCAAACTCTCAATTATCATAGAGGGAGAAACCAAAGTATTCCACGACAAAACCAAATTCACGCATTATCTCTCCACGAATCCAGCCCTTCAAAGGATAATAACAGAAAAAAACCAATACAAGAACGGGAACAACGCCCTAGAAAAAACAAGAAGGTAATCCCTCAACAAACCTAAAAGAAGACAGCCACAAGAACAGAATGCCACCTTTAACAACTAAAATAACAGGAAGCAACAATTACTTTTCCTTAATATCTCTTAACATCAATGGTCTCAACTCGCCAATAAAAAGACATAGACTAACAAACTGGCTACACAAACAAGACCCAACATTTTGCTGCTTACAGGAAACTCATCTCAGAGAAAAAGATAGACACTACCTCAGAATGAAAGGCTGGAAAACAATTTTCCAAGCAAATGGTATGAAGAAACAAGCAGGAGTAGCCATCCTAATATCTGATAAGATTGACTTCCAACCCAAAGTCATCAAAAAAGACAAGGAGGGACACTTCATTCTCATCAAAGGTAAAATCCTCCAAGAGGAACTCTCAATTCTGAATATCTATGCTCCAAATACAAGAGCACCCACATTCACTAAAGAAACTTTAGTAAAGCTCAAAGCACACATTGCGCCTCACACAATAATAGTGGGAGACTTCAACACACCACTTTCACCAATGGACAGATCATGGAAACAGAAACTAAACAGGGACACACTGAAACTAACAGAAGTGATGAAACAAATGGATCTGACAGATATCTACAGAACATTTTACCCTAAAACAAAAGGATATACCTTCTTCTCAGCACCTCATGGTACCTTCTCCAAAATTGACCACATAATAGGTCACAAATCAGGCCTCAACAGATTCAAAAATATTGAAATTGTCCCATGTATCCTATCAGATCACCATGCACTAAGGCTGATCTTCAATAACAAAATAAATAACAGAAAGCCAACATTCACATGGAAACTGAACAACACTCTTCTCAATGATACCTTGGTCAAGGAAGGAATAAAGAAAGAAATTAAAGACTTTTTAGAGTTTAATGAAAATGAAGCCACAACGTACCCAAACCTTTGGGACACAATGAAAGCATTTCTAAGAGGGAAACTCATAGCTATGAGTGCCTTCAAGAAAAAACAGGAGAGAGCACATACTAGCAGCTTGACAACACATCTAAAAGCTCTAGAAAAAAAGGAAGCAAATTCACCCAAGAGGAGTAGACGGCAGGAAATAATCAAACTCAGGGGTGAAATCAACCAAGTGGAAACAAGAAGAACTATTCAAAGAATTAACCAAACGAGGAGTTGGTTCTTTGAGAAAATCAACAAGATAGATAAACCCTTAGCTACACTCACTAAAGGGCACAGGGACAAAATCCTAATTAACAAAATCAGAAATGAAAAGGGAGACATAACAACAGATCCTGAAGAAATCCAAAACACCATCAGATCCTTCTACAAAAGGCTATACTCAACAAAACTGGAAAACCTGGACGAAATGGACAAATTTCTGGACAGATACCAGGTACCAAAGTTGAATCAGGATCAAGTTGACCTTCTAAACAGTCCCATATCCCCTAAAGAAATAGAAGCAGTTATTAATAGTCTCCCAGCCAAAAAAAGCCCAGGACCAGACGGGTTTAGTGCAGAGTTCTATCAGACCTTCAAAGAAGATCTAACTCCAGTTCTGCACAAACTTTTTCACAAGATAGAAGTAGAAGGTATTCTACCCAACTCATTTTATGAAGCCACTATTACTCTGATACCTAAACCACAGAAAGATCCAACAAAGATAGAGAACTTCAGACCAATTTCTCTTATGAACATCGATGCAAAAATCCTTAATAAAATTCTCGCTAACCGAATCCAAGAACACATTAAAGCAATCATCCATCCTGACCAAGTAGGTTTTATTCCAGGGATGCAGGGATGGTTTAATATACGAAAATCCATCAATGTAATCCATTATATAAACAAACTCAAAGACAAAAACCACATGATCATCTCGTTAGATGCAGAAAAAGCATTTGACAAGATCCAACACCCATTCATGATAAAAGTTCTGGAAAGATCAGGAATTCAAGGCCAATACCTAAACATGATAAAAGCAATCTACAGCAAACCAGTAGCCAACATCAAAGTAAATGGAGAGAAGCTGGAAGCAATCCCACTAAAATCAGGGACTAGACAAGGCTGCCCACTTTCTCCCTACCTTTTCAACATAGTACTTGAAGTATTAGCCAGAGCAATTCGACAACAAAAGGAGATCAAGGGGATACAAATTGGAAAAGAGGAAGTCAAAATATCACTTTTTGCAGATGATATGATAGTATATATAAGTGACCCTAAAAATTCCAACAGAGAACTCCTAAACCTGATAAACAGCTTCGGTGAAGTAGCTGGATATAAAATTAACTCAAACAAGTCAATGGCCTTTCTCTACACAAAGAATAAACAGGCTGAGAAAGAAATTAGGGAAACAACACCCTTCTCAATAGCCACAAATAATATAAAATATCTCGGCGTGACTCTAACGAAGGAAGTGAAAGATCTGTATGATAAAAACTTCAAGTCCCTGAAGAAAGAAATTAAAGAAGATCTCAGAAGATGGAAAGATCTCCCATGCTCATGGATTGGCAGGACCAACATTGTAAAAATGGCTATCTTGCCAAAAGCAATCTACAGATTCAATGCAATCCCCATTAAAATTCCAACTCAATTCTTCAACGAATTAGAAGGAGCAATTTGCAAATTCATCTGGAATAACAAAAAACCGAGGATAGCAAAAACTCTTCTCAAGGATAAAAGAACCTCTGGTGGAATCACCATGCCTGACCTAAAGCTTTACTACAGAGCAATTGTGATAAAAACTGCATGGTACTGGTATAGAGACAGACAAGTGGACCAATGGAATAGAATTGAAGACCCAGAAATGAACCCACACACCTATGGTCACTTGATCTTCGACAAGGGAGCCAAAACCATCCAGTGGAAGAAAGACAGCATTTTCAACAATTGGTGCTGGCACAACTGGTTGTTATCATGTAGAAGAATGCGAATCGATCCATACTTATCTCCTTGTACTAAGGTCAAATCTAAGTGGATCAAGGAACTTCACATAAAACCAGAGACACTGAAACTTATAGAGGAGAAAGTGGGGAAAAGCCTTGAAGATATGGGCACAGGGGAAAAATTCCTGAACAGAACAGCAATGGCTTGTGCTGTAAGATCGAGAATTGACAAATGGGACCTAATGAAACTCCAAAGTTTCTGCAAGGCAAAAGACACTGTCTATAAGACAAAAAGACCACCAACAGACTGGGAAAGGATCTTTACCTATCCTAAATCAGATAGGGGACTAATATCCAACATATATAAAGAACTCAAGAAGGTGGACCTCAGAAAATCAAATAACCCCCTTAAAAAATGGGGCTCAGAACTGAACAAAGAATTCTCACCTGAGGAATACCGAATGGCTGCGAAACACCTGAAAAAATGTTCAACATCCTTAATCATCAGGGAAATGCAAATCAAAACAACCCTGAGATTCCACCTCACACCAGTGAGAATGGCTAAGATCAAAAATTCAGGTGACAGCAGATGCTGGCGAGGATGTGGAGAAAGAGGAACACTCCTCCATTGTTGGTGGGATTGCAGGCTTGTACAACCACTCTGGAAATCAGTCTGGCGGTTCCTCAGAAAATTGGACATAGTACTACCGGAGGATCCAGCAATACCTCTCCTGGGCATATATCCAGAAGAAGCCCCAACTGGTAAGAAGGACACATGCTCCACTATGTTCATAGCAGCCTTATTTATAATAGCCAGAAACTGGAAAGAACCCAGATGCCCCTCAACAGAGGAATGGATACAGAAAATGTGGTACATCTACACAATGGAGTACTACTCAGCTATTAAAAAGAATGAATTTATGAAATTCCTAGCCAAATGGATGGACCTGGAGAGCATCATCCTGAGTGAGGTAACACAATCACAAAGGAACTCACACAATATGTACTCACTGATAAGTGGATACTAGCCCAAAACCTAGGATACCCACGATATAAGATACAATTTCCTAAACACATGAAACTCAAGAAAAATGAAGACTGAAGTGTGGACACTATGCCCCTCCTTAGAAGTGGGAACAAAACACCCATGGAAGGAGTTACAGAAACAAAGTTTGGAGCTGAGATGAAAGGATGGACCATGTAGAGACTGCCATATCCAGGGATCCACCCCATAATCAGCATCCAAACGCTGACACCATTGCATATACTAGCAAGATTTTATCGAAAGGACCCAGATGTAGCTGTCTCTTGTGAGACTATGCCGGGGCCTAGCAAACACAGAAGTGGATGCTCACAGTCAGCTAATGGATGGATCACAGGGCTCCCAATGGAGGAGCTAGAGAAAGTACCCAAGGAGCTAAAGGGATCTTCAACCCTATAGGTGGAACAACATTATGAACTAACCAGTACCCCTGAGCTCTTGACTCTAGCTGCATATGTATCAAAAGATGGCCTAGTCGGCCATCACTGGAAAGAGAGGCCCATTGGACACGCAGACTTTGTGTGCCCCGGTACAGGGGAACGCCAGGGCCAAAGGGGGGGAGTGGGTGGGTAGGGGAGTGGGGGTGGGTGGGTAAGGGGGACTTTTGGTATAGCATTGGAAATGTAAATGAGCTAAATACCTAATAAAAAATGGAAAAAAAAAAAAAAAAAAAAAAAAAAAAAAAAAAAAAGAAAAATTTCTTCTTCAAACATAACTGTATCTAAATCCTCATAGTTGAGGTAAGTTCCAATTTTTGTGAGTGTGTGTGCCTTCTCTCCTTCTCAGGTCTCTTCAATCATTAAAAATATATACTAGCACATTTGATCCCAATTTTAATGACTCTCCCAAACCCCCAACTAATGAACCCGATTTTCTCAGCGACAATATAAATTTTAAATCAAAAGTTTTGTTAGAGTGGGAGACTTCGTTGATTTTGAACTCACTGAAGTTCCATCTGTGAATTCTTTTTACACCCACAACCACCTGATATCATTTTTTTTTGCATAAATTGTCCTACTCACTGTCATCTGATTAGAAAATAAAGAGGCATAAGTGGAAGAAGAGTTAAGAAAAAAGTCACCGAGAGTCCATCCCAAGCTTGGCTCCTTCCTTTGGTGTCTTGCACATTCAGTAGAAGTTATTCTGATCTGAGAGTTAGCTTTGCCTTCTGTCATGGAAAGAATCAAATGTCTCTCCATTTATTGACCTTTAATGTGCTAGAGCTTGAATGCACATCTTTTTGATACTAAGGTCTATCCTTTATCCACAATGTCTTGCGACTCAGATAACAATCATAAAAAATGACCCTTCTCATAATTATGACTACTAGGATCATCTGTAGTTAAACAACCATAAAATTGGGCATGGACTGAATCACAACCTGGATTGTACATTTTTTAGGTCTTTTATTTTTTGAGATTACTATATAATTACATAATTTTTCCCATTCTTCCCTATATGATCTCCCATGGACACCTTGCTCTTTTTCAAATTCGCCACCTCTTTTTTTATTAACTGTTCTTACATGCATATATGCACATATTGATAAATATATAAATACAGCAGACTCAGCCTGTATAGTATTAATCATATGTATATTTTTAGGGCTGACCATTTGATGGTAGATAACTAATTGGTGTGCTTTACTCTGGGGAAGACGGTTTCTCTCACTCTTGGCATTACTTAGTTGCCTGGAGTTCTTTGTGCTTCCTCTCCTGCATCCACTCTATCATGTCTACTTCTGCAGCTTTTCTTTGGCTCATGCTTAGACTCTAGTTTGGTGAGACTTTATCTCTGTAGCTTTTGGGCAGTAGTCAGAGTCAACCAATTAAGCATCAAAATTTTAATCTTCAGCAATATGACTTTGATTTTAACCTTTGTCTTCATTTGTGAATTAATAGTAAAATATGTTCCCTGGTCGAGTATTAAAACGGGAAAATGAGTGCATGACACGTGACAGTGATTTGTCTCTCAGTTGATCAGAAACAAAAATAAGATCATTAACAAACAGAAATATCTATTGCCAATCTTCGCCCTACCAATAGACAACAAAGGTCATGCCTGTGAATAAATGATGCAGTGCTCTGAGGACCAGCAAAGCAAGGTGGAGCTAACCCAGCACTTAATTTTCCTGACATTAAACACACACCATCTAAAGGACCTCAGAAGCTGGTTCCCAGTCTTCATTTTACTCTTTTCAAACCAAGTGACTGCACTAAAAAGATCCCAAACTATTCAATTTTGATTTTAAAAGCTTAACCAGTTGAAAGAAAACACAAACTAGCCCGTGCACACCATCTGTTCAGAGTAAGACACCCCAATGGTATGAGCCCAGCCCCTCTGACCCAAGAAGGAAGCAGATGCTGATTAGTGACTGGCTTACACTTTGCTTTGCGACAGAACTGAAACTTGTGATGGGGACTTAGAATCTTCAGGGTAGTAGTTATCCTTTCATTCCCTAGGCTTTCAATTGTTTCCCCCATAAGAATTAAGGTTCAGTTGTTACCAGAAATCATTTCATTCTCTTGCAATCACTGAGCGGAATGAAGCAGAGTGATTGACAGCTCTACATGGAGAACTCCCCAAGCCTCTGAGCAGTTATGAGGCACTTGCTTTGTTGTCATCCCAGTTCCATTCTCATAGCAGAGGACATCTAGACTAGAAGAAAAGAAGAGCTCAAAGCCCAAACCATGTCTGAGCATATAACACAGATGTCTTAGAGATGTCAGCGTGGCTTGAAATGAACAGAGTCATTCACTGAGTTGACCTGTGTTTCTACTTATGGCCTTTAGAAACGAACGTTGGGTAGAAATAGATACAAAAGTCAAGTGTAGTCTGCTGTTGCCTTCTGGAAGACTATTTGTACAAATATGACCCCAAAGCATTTCAGCATCTGAACTGAAACGAGACTACCATATGGCCAGTTCTTCAAAAGGTTAAGTCAAGATCTGGATACAGTTGCTAAAAATGACAATAGATGTTTTGAACTGCCTCCATGTATTAATTTTACCCTGACCACCAAGGAAAACCAATGTTTGATATTTAAAGTCATTCTCAGACCTTTTGTGACTATTAGAAGACAAATTCAAGAGGACAGATATTCCAAGTACTTTTAAGTGTGAGTGTTCATTTTGAAGTTGTTAAGATTGATAACTTTTAAGAATGGTTAGTACAGATGGCCTTGTAATAAATAAACTGTACTTTGGAGGGTTCTCTTAATCTACCAATGCCTACACATCCTTTAATATAGCTCTCAGAACTCACCAGAGAATGGTGTGTAGGGGTGTGTGTGTGTGTGTGGGTATGTATGTGCGTGTTTGTGTGTGCATGTTTTCTGCAGGTATATAATGATGACAGTTACACAGAAACTCAAGACTGATCAAAGTACAGACATTACATGACTGCTGAGTTTTCAATCACAATTGGGCATCTGTATAACTACTCCTCTTCAAGAGTCAGAGGCTATTGTGGAGGAGTAGGCGGAAAGATTTTCAGAGCCAGATGTCAGGAGAAGTGGAGCAAAATGCTGTTTTCTGAACATGACAGAATCTCTACACTCATGAAATCATAGCAGCTGTGGTTGCATGCACATATAAAGCTGTCCAACATTCCAATGGGAGGAATTCATGAGCACCCAACCTTAACTCGGGATATATGGGCAGCCGATCACCTTTGAAGTAGGGAGTTTTCTGTAAATGTGTGGCTCCTGGTAGGTCAACCATGCTCCAGTGAATAACTCCATGCATGGATATTTATAGATAGCACATATTAGAGTTAATGGGTTATCAAATCTGGGAGAAGCTAAGGGGAGGAGGGATGAAAATGATAAAATATATTTTATGAAATTCTCAAATACTCAGCAATGTATTTTTAAAGATATGAATCAATAATAATACAAAATTTTTCTTTGAATGTACTCAGGTGGGCTTTAAAAACTAAAAATAATAAAAATATATTAATATTCAACAACCTGGAGGTTAATGAGCTAAATCATCGCTTTGAGACATGTACAAAAAAATAGAAACTGTCATCCACTTTTTTCTGGTTTTTGTTATGCTTAGACTTACTTAGATTTAGCTTTTTAGTTAAGAAAGAGTTATTGAACATACAAACTGCATGACAGGCCCCGTGTCTATTCTTGTATGTATAAAGAAAGATGGTTGTGGTGGTTTGAATATGTTTGGCTCATAGGGAGTGGTACTGTTAGGAGGTATGGCCTTGTTGGATGAAGTATGTCACTGTCAAGGTAGGCTTTGGAGGTCACTTCCTCTGCTCACAATCCATCCATTGTGGAAGAGAAATTTCTCCTAGCGGCTTGAAGATGCGCCAGTCTCTCCTGGTTGCTTTCAGATCAAGATAAAGAACTCTCAGTTCTTTCTCCAGCACCATATCTGCCTACATGCTGTCATGTTTCCTGTTATGATGATAATGGACCAAACACCAGACACTATAAACCAGTCCCAATGAAATATTTGACTTTAAAAGAGTTGCCATGGTCATGGTGTCTTTTCATAGCAATGGAGAACCTAAGTAAGACAATGAGTAAAATAAGTGTATGCTCTCAATGAGCTTGACATGTAATGAGAAGGCAGGATATATGTTGATAACAGTAAGCATAGCTATGGAAATAATTTCAAGTTGTAGTGGGAAAAAAGAGAGGGGAGTATATACTAGAACAGAATAAGAAGTTGAGCATCACAGAGAAAGTAGTTCTTGAATGGAGTCTCTAAGCACATGCAGAAAGGCAAATGAAATAAACCAGTTAAGAAAAAAATATATTTTACATGTAAGAAAATGGATATTTGATCCACTCCCTCTAATTCAATGGACATCAATACTTTTTTATAGCTGGGACAAAGAATGGTTATAGAGACAGAGAGAAACAAACTTAGGCCTCTAACTAGGGATTGGTAATGCTTGACATTACTGCATCATCAAGGATTGTGTTGTTAACTCAAGGAATTTGTTGGAGTGCTTGATCAAACTTGAGTTTTAGCAGGATCATTTTGTCAATAATGTGGAGAATGTTTGAGAACAGGCAGGAGGCAGAATATCTCTGTGTGTTCTCTTAAGGCATCATTTATTTGCCTGGTGTAATTGTTGTCTCAGAGGCTTACTGCCTCTCTCTGCTAACCTAGGTCTAGTTCTGGAATCTCGAAAACTCCATAGAATCTTATCAAGGCCTAGCATGCTTTTAGCCTCTGAGAATTACTGTTGAAGAAGCTCTCAATTTCTAGTTAATTCTGAACTCTTGCAGGCTTGTCAACTCAGTTGTCCTGGTTAAAAACTCAATTTCATTCTAACTGATTGAATCTGGCTTCTCTCAGCTTCTCCTGAACTTCTTCTCTGCCTGGCCTCATACTAATTTTGGTAATCTCTTCTTATCTTCTGACTCCTTCTCATTCTCTGGCTCGTTCTGTTTTCACTTTTGTCTAGTTGGTTCTCTTTTTAACCTGCTTCTCTATAACTGTCCTGTAAAACTGTCTCCTCTTCTCTCTCTCTCTCTCTGGCCCTGCTCAAGTATCCCCTACTTTCACCTCTCTTTTCATTTAAGTTGGGCATATGCTATTTTAACAGATCTTCCTCTGACTCTTCACTTTGTCTGTCACTCAACTAGACATCACTTTAAAACACTGGTGCATCTTTCTCAAAACTAACTTTACCTTCATTGTTTGGGATTATAGGGATGTACTAAGAGCATGTCTGTATTCCAGCCACAGAGATTAAAGGGATGTGCTAGGGCTGAGCTATATCACAACTAGACATGACTTTTTCCAGTAAACAACATAATTCCAGGGTTCATAGTGAGGTTAAATATCCTGCATGTGCATTTTTGTTAAAATATAAAATTGAAGAAATTGAAATTTATTATTTATCTATGTCTCTATGTCTCTATGTCTCTATGTCTCTATCTATCTATCTATCTATCTATCTATCTATCTACCATGTATTTACCTATCATCTATCTGTCTTATTTATCTGTATACATACATGCCTCAATTCAACAAATTATACTCACAATCTGCACTTTGAATATAAAATTTACAATGCTTACCCGTCAGTTAATTCTTTTAAAAAGTTATAGTTTGGAAATCTCCAAAACTCCATGGAAGTTTCTTTTCAGACCTTAAAATCATGTTTCTTACCCACCCACTTTTTCATGTGAAATTTCATGTAAGTCTTAAAAAAATAAAAGTTTACAAAAATGACTTTGAGAAACACTGACTCACAGCGAAGACTGCTGAGGCAGGTAATATTAAGGCAAATTCACTGTGTTAAAGCCCAAAGAATTCACTCAGTAAAGAATTAATTTAATTGAATTATTGCAATTTTGCACTTCCATAAAATTATTTTACTCAAAAGTTAATATTTGTAAATCTAGTACTTGGTGGAAGAGTTTGAAATTATTATTATTGGCGTCTGTTCTTTAATCACCCACTCAGTACCAATTTGTACTCTTTAGTAAGGGAAAACATATGCTCCTTTTGTCTGGGACAGTCCTAGCTTACTGATGTCAATGCATCGTGATAAGTGTTCTCCCTTTACTCTTAATTTTTTAAAATTTTTCTTGAGCAATTATATACTGAGCCTGTGATTTATCTATTTTCCTTTTACCTTTCTGCGATCTAATATGCCTATTTTATTCATGACATTTTTAAAAATGTAAGTGATATCCTTTCATTTCTCAGCTAAGAACCCTCCAATGGCCAACTAACATAAGCATGAATTGTAGACATATTTTTTTTTAAAGCCCATGATGGCCACATCTCTGCTGTAAACTTTCTACTTTCACTCTTCATCTGGATTCTGCTGAGCTCCTGACTGGTCCTAAAATGTGCTCCCACCTCTGAACTCTCACATTCTTTATTTCTCACCTTTCCTGGAAACACTCAAATACTTCTATAATTTGTTTGTTTCCTCATCTAACTTAGTTTTCTAATTAAGTTTAATTTCTTTTGATTGCCATTTATAAGATGAATTCCCATCCATACTTCTAAATCTTCTGACTATCAATTGACATTTTCTTTGACTTGAATAATGTTTGAATTGTGTCTATCATCCACATATTCAGATATTTCTATTAAGATATATTAATAGACTAAGTATACCATTTATACTATTTTTAGTTCTTCAGCACAGCTTAAGAAACTAGGTATAACGACACACCTTTGACCAATTTAGAAACTGAAACTTCAAAATAACAATGCCAGTTTCCATATGGCATCTCTCTCCTTCTAGATGCTTTGATTGGCAAACACTTGCTTTTGACATATGTGTGCACTCTTTTGATGAATATGGATGCAGGGTAGCTACTTCGCTTTGAAAAATAAGGCTGTAATTGAATCAGAGATACTTAGAAACGGAGCATTTCTAGAAACCTCCCAGTACAGACAGACAGGAAAATACATTAAGGAATAGAAATATAGGTGGAAGAGCATCAAGCATGATCCATGCTACATTGTGTCCGTTGGTGGTTGCCCCTTTTCACATCAAGTAGGACTCTCAATGGCCAGCACCACCTCATCCAATGCATCTGTGGAGTCTGTGCAGAAGTCAGTGGTAAGAAGGTGCCACTGTCGTATGCAAAGTGTGCCAGTGTTTCAAACAGTGCTTAAAAAAAGTATCTATGAAGTGCCTATCATGTCACTCTACTCTCCCCTGTTCCATAAAGCAAGATCTTAGCCATCAGCCTTGCTTATATGATTCCTAAACATATCCCAAATTTTACTCTCAGTAAAATACCTTCTTTACTAATATCCCTTATAAGATTCTGGCTTGTCTTGTCATGTTTACTCCAGGTCAATGGATATATAGACAGAGAAGCAAAGTGAATGTAATTCTAAAAATGAACTATAGCCTATAGAACTTACAGTCATCGTTACACCCGAAGTGTATTTCCCTTGCATCACAGTATACATCTGTCCTGCACACAACAGTACAACCATTCCTGCCCAGTGAGCACCGCAGAATTCCTCAAGGCTCAAAATACAATGGTGATGTAATAGTGTGCTTCCCACATATCTGCAATGGACTTGACATCTGTACAATAGCTCATAGACTTTTCTTTTGCCGCAACTTTATCAATAGTACTAAATTTAAAGAACTATTTCTCAGACCACATTTTGGAAAATCTGGTTTGCAGCCTTGCTCAGTTTTTAAAGATACAGTTCTCACTCTATGGCACTAATATTCATGATGTATTTCATTGAAAGTAAATGATTTTTCAAGTACTTATGGCATGCTTTTTATCTATACTCAAAATGATAATGGGAGAGAGAAATATTTAAATGTACATATTAGTTACATTCATTATCTGTTTAGCTTCTGTTTTTCAGGGCAGTATAGGCCCTTTACTTTGGCTCTAAGACATATTAATTGATCATATTAAACACATACTAACAGTGCTCTAATTTAAGCTTTATGTCATTTTGAGTGTCTATTTTTAGCATCCTGGGTTTGGAGATTTTTTTTCTCAAAATTTCTTTCTTTTATTCGTGTGTGTGTGTGTGTGTGTGTGTGTGTGTGTGTATGTGATTGTATGTGCAAGTGTATGTTGTGTGTGTGGTGTGTGTATGTGTGTGTATGTGATTGTGTCTGCAAGTGTATGTTGTGTGTGTGGTATGTGCATGTGTGTGCATGTGGTGTTTATCATGTGTATATATGTATGTGGTGTGTGTGTGTGTGTGTGTGTGTGTGTGTGTGCATGTTTATATCATGCATTGCTTGAGGAGATCAGAGGACTACTTTGAGTGTTGGTATTCACCTTCTACCTTGTTTACTCCTGTGTTCACCTCTGTGTTCTCCAGATGACTCGGCACACGGACTTCTGGGTATTCTACTGTCTCTGCATCACTCCTATCTCTACCGGGGAACACAGGAGTTACAGATGCACACTGTCTGGTTTTTCACTGGTCTAGGGATTTGAAGCCATGTCCTTGTGACTGCACATGAAGTACTTTTACTTACCACGCCCTCCAGTGTTTTTAATTCCTCAGAAAGTTATGCTATATAATTTATGAATTTCTGTGGTTGTTTACAGTTTATGTGATACTGGTTCCTGATAATATTTTTAAATGAAGCTTATCCAGGTCTATAGACACCTAGCGGCTGGGAGTATACAATTGTTTGTGCCTCTAAACTTTCTTGTTCTCATTTCTCCTGTTGGTTTCATAATAGATTCTCTCTGTCTTTGTCTCTGTCTCTCTCTGTCTCTCTCTGTCTCTCTCTGTCTCTCTGTCTCTTTGTCTCTCTCTCAGCAAAAGAGTACTTATGTTAAAATAGCAAAACCACATCTAGGGAAACAACATAATAAGTGATTGTGAATGTGTACAGAGGAAATGCAAGTGCGTTAGGAAGTGGATTTGACATAGTCCTCTGCATGTTCATGAGGAGAGGAGGAGAAGGAGAAGGAGGAGGAAAGAAGAGCTTTCATTATATCTTCTTGCAAAAATCTAACCAATTTTTATTGCTTTAGTTTTAGTTTTTATCATAAGTTTTATTGAACTAAGTGCATGACTCACAATATTGGTGCATATTTTACATTCAATTTCCAGAGGTCCTGAGCTCATAAGTGTAATTTAAAATGTAAGTTGAACATCAAGTGGGTTTTTGTTCTTGGGTTTATATTTGTGAATTTGAATTTAAATGGGATTTAACACATATGGGAGAATTATAATACTTCCTTTTTAAAGATTCTTATCTTATTTTTATCCGAATTCCCATGCTCTATGACATTGAAGAGGGCTGGAAAGGATGACAAGAATTTCTGTACAATTTATTCAAATGTGAACAGTATGACAGCCATGATAAGGATGCAAATACAGTCACAAAGAATGGTTTAGTTTCCATTTCAGAAGAATGTCCATGTGACATTAAATTTTGTAGAGCAATTAATATTGCTTCTTAATTAGCCGACACTTGGAAGGAGCATTTCAAGTGATTAGTTTATTAAACATATGAAATTAAATAAATGTAATCCAAAATAGCGTCATTTTGTTCTAAGCACTTGACAGTACTATACAGACTACTTTTCACATATTAATTTGATTGATTCTTACTTTTACGAAACCATTATTGGATGGTGTATGGCAGAAACTAAACATAGGCTTCTTCTTCTGCCTTGTTAGTTCCCTGTGTGATGTTTAGTTGTTTGGGCATTGGCAACATCGTCAGTAATGTGGATGATTTCTTCATAGGGTATTGGTCAGGGTTAATGAATGAGTGCATGGTATTTTCTTGTAAGTGTGAGGAGAAAATAGTAAGGATTCAACATCTATCAAGATAGATTTTAGTAACTTGCCTTCAACATGCTAGCAAGCTGTATAGTTGGTGTTTGACTATCGATTTGTTTGATCTTGAACTTAGGCTTTCAACACATGAAATAATTTTCATCCCACTGAATGTACTTCATACCTATGGATAACACAGTAGTAAATTTAGTTAGGATTTGCAGATAGTCTGGTAGACATGTTTCTTGACGTTAAATTTAATACCTTGCTACTGAGAGTGTCCCATAATGGCATCTCATATATGATTGGATCTTGCCTCTCAGAAGACAGGCTGCTAGATGGGGAGACTGAAGTTACAATCTTATGTATTGTCATCATTCATTGCAATCTAATACACTACTCTGAGTAAGCCTTAGCGTAGACCTTTGTCTCACATTCCTCAAAACCATACTACTCAGAAAATAATGTATGATACTGGTTGTTCCTGGGTTCTTTGCCGTAATGTTATGACTTAGTTATTATACTACATTTATGTATCTTAATATTCATAAACCTAGAATCTGGAAGGTTGTTTCAGCAGGTAGAAGCACATACTGCCCTTGCAGATGACATAGGTTCAGTTCCCAGCCCTGTACAGCAGCTCAACACTTCCTGTAACTCCACTTTTGGGAGATTTGACACATTCTTTTGACTGCACACACACACACATATGTGTGTGCGTGTGTGTGTGTAGGCAAAACACATGTACACATAAAATAAAAACTGATAAAATGAAATATTAATAATTCCATATACATCTGTGTGTATTTTTGATACTGGAAGTGATAGTGTTTAGGCTCACCTTGGTAGGATTCAGAATAAAAAAGTAATTTAATGGTCTTAATCAACCAGAATCTTAAAACAATTCATCTCAGAATGCCTAATCATTCAAGAAACTTAAAAGAAGTCATCTTTACCCGTCTAGAAATGTGACCACTCTTCTCTTAGCATACGTAGTGATCAGAAAATGAGTCAGACTTAAGGGAAACACGTATTACTTATAAGGATGATATAATCATGAGTTGTTGTAAGATACTATTAGTATTTTGCAAACTTGTCCTTAGAAGGTGGTTATGATTTCAGAGAAAGTAGAGAATTATAGTGACTGGGTTCACTTTTCAAATTATAGAGTCAATAACACACCAAAGAGTCGGCTGAAACTCACACTGAATCCACAAAGCACCCTTAGTGCTCAGCATCCTGACAACTGCCTTTTCTCACAGACTTGTCCAGTGATCTTCCGCTCCTGGTTTCCTCAATAATGGCATCCAAATGTAGGCAACCATGACAGGATGTTTTAAGTATGTCTTGGAGGCTGAATTGGGCTCCCATGCCTGCAAGTAGTTTATCCACTGAACTACATTAACAGCCCTAAAGTGATATTTATCTTTATACATTTTTGGTATATTTTGAGGTAAATTAATATTAATATTTTTTTCATAAAGTTATACACACCCTCTCCCCAGAGTTCTTGGTCCCGACTGGAAAGACAAAAGGCAAATGGTGTAATTTTTCATTACAGAAACCTGCACATTTTTTTTAAATTACTCCTACCAGAAGTGATATAGCCATCCAAGATAGCTGTGTGATGATTTGTTAAGCAATATGAAATTTCATTTAGCAGTAACAGTTAAGAACCATAATGTCAATATGCATAGTTTATATATTTTAATAATTGTGGCTAGTGTTCACACAGGATTTAGGCTAAAGAGTATGAAACACATCAAATATCTAAGGCAATTCCATCTATAGACAAGAAGCTCTATTTACATCTGCTGGAGCTTTTAATAAGAACTTCTCATCAGCAAATATTACATAGGCTATCCTTTGATTTTTCTCTGTCCCTCTCTCCTACCTTATCTCTCTCCCAGAGAGACTAGGTAGCCCTAATTGGTTTAAAACTTAATATTCCCCTATCTCTGCCTCACCAGTACTGGCATTTTCATACATTTCCTACAAACCCTGGCTTTTATTGTTATTTTATAATCTTCAGCTGTAGACATTTCATTCCCTTTGTTACAATAAACTAAACTTTATTATGTTTTTATTGCAAGCAGTGATTCTTAGTCTTGGCTGCATGTTGGAATTTCGTGGGGGGTGTGTTCAGAAACTGAACTACCCCGGTCTGCTCCCCACCAGACTATTCAGTTCATCAGAGGTGTGGCTGAGGTTCGCCTTCCCTAAGAGACACAAAATGGCAGACAGAGTTGAGAACCACGATTCAGTCAGGAAGCAACAGTAACTGGAAGAGAAAAAATGGCTCCTTCTAAATAGTGCTAAGTGCCACCTTCTCCCTTTGATTATTTGTGTAGTTTAAAAATATCTGGAGTAATGTTTTGATGTATGTTTTTCCTAATCCCTTAACATGAGTGGATATGTAACTTTAATCAGGCAAAAGAGGTGTTACTTGGGCAGGGCAGTTCACTTATGACCTGAAGGTCTAGGGAATTTCCACTGTTATTCATCGACCTGCAGAAATAAGTCTCCCTGTTCTTCAAATCCCCCCCCCCCCAATAGATGGTTCCTTAAGTCTTATGTTGTTTGTAATTTTGTTTTTTAATCTTCTTGAGATTTTGAATGTTCTGCCTCAAACCAATCAATGTCTCCGGTTTAAGCACCCCAGCAAATAAAGTTGTTTAGGATTTTTTAAAACAATAATTAATGGTATTTTTCCACTAAAACTCATAATAACTCTTGCTCTCCTAAAGATACTCTCCATTTCCATCATTCCCCTTCAAAACCTCCTTGGGCACATTATCCTTGTACCTATTATGAAATAATAAATCACACAGGAGCACAACGTACCCTTTCTGACTCCACAATGAAGACAAAAACCTTCAAATCTGTGTTGTGTGCTATCTGGACACATGTTAACTTCTGTCACTTCAGGTTCCTCTAACCTACAACATTAAATCCATTCCATTCTTGTACGAAACACTTTAGTTCTCACAGAGAACTCAAAGAGAGCTTAGAATCAATTTTCTGTAATGCATAGTCACATCTCAATGGTGAGGAGGTTGTGAGTCACTGAGGTTCTACTATCCTCTCTGACTTGGGGTTTCTATCGCCATGATAAAAGATCATGATAAAAAACAAGACAAAATAAAACAAAAAACCAACCAATCAACAAACAAACAAAAATCCCAAAACCAACAAAACAAAACAACAAAAGAGCAACTTGGGTAATAAAGGTTTATTTCATCTTACAAGTCTTAGGTCATATTTCATTATTGTGGGAAGTCAGGGCAGACAGTTAAATTAGGAGCCTAGAGTCAGGAGCTGAAGCAGAGTACATGAGGCACACTGGTTACTGGTTTTCTCTACATGTCTTGCTCAGCCTGGTTTCATATGAAGATCAATATCACCTGTCCAAGTTAGCACGGCCCCCAACCCTGTCAATCATTAATCAAGAAAATGCACTACAGAGTTGCTTGCAGGCAATCTGATGGAGGCATTTTTTTAACTGATGGTTCTCTTAGATAACTGTAGCTTGTGTCAAGTTGACAAAATAAAATCATAGCACTTTGACCTTTCTCCTTGGGTTGGATATCAACCTTAGAGCGAGATGGTGTGCATTCATGCTCTAGGTAAAGTTGGAGGGAGGCAGTGAGGGATAGATATGATCAATATAAATAGTATAAACATATGGAACTTCAAATATATGTCACAAATCAGAAGGACAAGGAGCTTGATTGTCATTAATGTTATCTACTACACATAAAAATAGCAGCCAATCATTTCTATCACTTAAAGCTGTTTCCTAGATTTGTTTATCAGGGGGACAAACAGGCAACAGACATTTCACAGGAGTGTGAATTTGAAGTGTGCTTGGAGGTTTGCAAATGAGAGAGAAATTGCCAGCAACAGGTATGTATTGCACCTCTTCAGGACTGCTGCCAGCATCAGCAGCCTTTCTAGGACCCTTCTATATACTGAGACCTGGGAGGGTTCCTGCTGTGCTGTTTCTTTCTGAAAGCCAGCTGGTATGTGATGTTTAGTTAAGCATTTTAGAGCCACTCTTTTGTTCTTTTCCAGGCCTGTTCCACTTTAGCTAAAGTTACGACAGCTATGCTCTGTTAGTAAAGAATGTACAACCTCTTGCTCTTCCTCACCTCTCTCCTCTTCTGCTCTCCTTTCCTTCCCTTTCCTCCTGTCTTCCTCTCTCTTCTTCTCCTCTCTTCTCCTTGTCTCCCCTCTCCTCTCCTCTATTTCTTTCTTCACCATCCCTTCCCTGTCCCTCTCCCCTCCCCTCTCCATTTCTTTTACTTTTCTTTCCCCTTCTTTTTCTTCTTAGATTTCTCTTTATCTCTCCCAGAATATTAGTATTCTTTAGTACAGTTTAACCTACCTTAGAAGGAAAAATGCTAAGTGCAAATATGTTATAAATTTAATGTATTTCCAATGTAAATGGATAGATTAAAATAATAGTTTAGTGCAAATTCCATTCCTTAGTTCTGTACCCTGATAGTGATATTGTAGCATTGAAGCAAAACCATATCTTTTCTTTCCCTGCGTATTTTGTTTGTTTAAGTGAAGTGAAATACAGCTTAGACAAAAACCACTATGTATACTTCCTCTATATTTGTCAAACCTTTCCCCAGAAATCTAATATATCCAGAGAACATTTCACTGCTCGGCGTTGCAAACTATACTTATTCATTCATTATTTTCCATGTTATATTTGTCACCAGAGAAAGCCAATCGTGTTACATATTTCTGCCCTCCCTCAACAACATGTTATGTCACACAACTGAAACCTAAAGTGGGGAGTCGGGTCAAATCTGACTTGATTCATACACACATTGTGCTTCACAAGATAAAGCCAGAGCCTAAATTTTATCATCCTTTATAATAATTATTTCGGTTTCATCTTAGAAAAAAAACACATGTATTTTGTAGGAAATCACACCTTATGATCTCCTTCAAAACTTTTATGAGTGTTTGGCAGATATACTTTGCTCACAGTATTGACAGAACTCCTTCGTTTAATGACCACAGTTTGGCAGCTCTCTGGAATGGTATTTCAAAATGCAGTGAACATGATTGGCTGGTTAACTGGTTTTCCAGAAACTGAATTAGTCATAGAGCAGCTTGTGTTGTTACCCTTGTCTTGATGTACGTACTTTGACCTTGAATTCCTGAGTGGGAGCTTTTCCTATTCTGGTGCAAGCCACTATTGTCAACGTGTGACTAAGAAAACCATGATGACATTTAGAAGGACTTTCTTTCCAGCGGTTAAGACTTTGTACCTCTACAATGAAGAATGAAGAAAAAGTGCCAAGAGTACCTAGAAAAATGCAGGACATATAGCTGGCTCTAGCCATTTTTGACGCACATGCGACATGCTTGTGAGAACGGAACCCGAAATCTTTAAACAGGATGTGACCAATCTACGAGCTGCTGAGAAAAGCTGAAAAACTGACTTCAGTTGCTAAAAATAAGAATGCCTTTTACCAACCTTCCCTTGTTCATCCAAGAAGAACTAGACACAAATGTATTTGCTAGCTTCCAATGAACATGCAAGAAAACTCAAACATTGCACCCACCCTACCCTAAAGCACACAGAGTTAAGCAGGGCCTCATGTGGCCCATCCTATAACATGCTGGCAATATTAAGGAAAAACTAGGTTCATACAAATCCAAATGATGGGTGACCCAGGAAAAAGAGTTATAATTTGCCAGCCAGTCTGGGTTGTTACTTTCCCTCAGCAGTTAAACTCCCCTGCTTGGTGTCAGATACCTCAGTCATCAGCCTCAACCTCAATCTCAATCTCTCTCTAATTTTTTTTTCAGAAATAATTTGGCATCCTCCCCTACAAACATCAAGGGCTCTGCTGGGAGTAGCCGCGTATCATCTCTTATGTAAGTTTCATAAAAGCTTTGCACCTACCTCTGTCAAGCCGTCTCTGTCTGCATGGGCTGGATGAGAAACCGACCAGCTCTGAAGGCTGCTCCAGATAGACCAGAAAGAAAGGACCCGGGGAGCCTGTCCTTAGTGTCTCTAAGCATGGCTGCATAGCTGGCTCTTAGCTTATCTGTGCCTTTCGGCTTTCGCTTCCATACATGGACCTGTTCCCAACACTAACGCCAAGCTGTCGAGAAAGCTATCTGGCAGCTCTCAGGCTCATCCGACACATGGGTGATAAAAATACACATATAGACATCCTTTCAGCCAGCCCGTTTCCCACCCACAATTCTGCCACTACACACGCTTACAAATATGCTTTAGATTGGCAGTCGTATTCTCCGGATTTTGGCGTACAATCAATTTCTACCTGATTCAAACGCAAAGTTTGCAGGGTGTGGGCTTGCTTGATTCTGGCTGCTTACCAGCCTCTTCACACTGAGAGACTTAGTAATAAGATGCTAATGGGACCTGAGAGACATTTATTAAATGAATGAATGAATGAATGAATGAATGAGTGAATGAATAGTAGCTGAATGAACACTACTCCCTTATTGCACTACATGTGAATTACTAATTACTAGGTTTATTCTCGAGACATTTATTTAACTGGAAATGGTTCTTAACCCTCTCGATGATTCACCTTAAAGGAAAAGCAGAAGGCCAGAGATGTCAAGATCTCTCTGACAGGAGAGGAGGTGTTTTAGGTTATTAGGTGGCAGGTGTGTTAAGCTAAGACTTGGGTGAGAAAAAAGGATTTAGAAAATGTTTTTACTGTTACAGAACCCAAGCCTAAATGAATAAGAATTGTTAAGCTTGTTCATTATCACTGATAGGCTTTTGTGGCATACTACTCTGATTTAATCCCTAATCAGGGAATAAATCTTGCCCTGACAAGTAGAGAGGGGGCCTCTTAGTGGCATGAAGACTGAGGCTCTTTGTTTTGTTTGTTTGTTTTTTTAACTTATTTGTAATTTAGGCTTTCATCTTTCAGGTTTTGTTTTAAAAGTGGAGTTATCCCTCTTACTCTCAATGTCTCTAATATGCGGCACTAATCCCCGGATTCACTCGTTTTAGTTAAAAATCAATTTTATTGCTTCTCACTAAGGGTAATTTCTGCGGGTGATATATGCACATGCACATATACTAAAATACTCTTAAATCTGAATTGGTTTTGAAATTCCTATTATAAATTAAAAAGGACAAGCTGGTATATGGATGCCTTCATCCAATCCCAGCACTTGGGAAATGGAGGCAAGAAGCCCAGGACTTTAAAGTCATCCTTAACTACACGGCCAGCCTGGGCTGTGGATAGGAGAGCCTATCTCAAAACAAACAAATAAAAAAGAAAGGAGCATCAAAAGAACTCTGAGGAAGAGAGAATTAATAACACAAAACTATGTAGTAAAAGAAAGTACAGACAAGAAGCATTGGTGGAAAGCTTAAGGAATCTCACTGGTAAAAAAAGCAACACTGTAGAAAAGCAACGGGTTCGGAATGATGATGTTTAATAATATATATAATATATGTGTGTGTGTGTATACACATATATATCCTATTATGTATTTATATATAAATTAATTACTTTTTATTTCTACAACAAACCAGATCTAGGCTATTAAAATGATAATTTTAATTTACAACAAATATTAAGACAGGGTATTAAAAAAAAAAAAACCCTCCTGTGGCCAAGTACTGGGTATGGTTGTGACCACCTAACTCAGGAGCCATTTTTATGCTATAGGTACTATTAATGCTTAATCTTCCTTTGTCTTTTTTCTACTTAAGTAGAACCTAAGCAAACCATTTTATTTTGTTGGTGCCTGTATCTCGGGATGACCAAGTAACCGTGCTTCAGCCAATCAGGTTTCAACAGACCTGGAGGCAGCCTCCCAGGAAAGTTTTTATTTACCTGTTATAGAATGGCCCAGGCTTTGTCTCTTTCTGCCACCTTCCTCCTTGGAGAAGAAACCTGAAGCCTCAAATTATACCAAAGTGAGATATAGACTTTAGAACAAATGTTACACAGGACCACAAGTGGAGTAGAAACCAGAATTAACCTACTACCCTTCAGTTCTTCCTGCTGTCTGTCGCTGAGTAGCTGCAGAGAGCCGGAGGGAACCAGACTTAGTGTTAAAGCCAGCATTCCAGATAATGAACTCAGACAGGAGTCCTGGTCATCACTGCACTCACTGGTCCTTTCTGACTGGTTGCGTGGTACTGTTTATAGCGTGTCATTCTACTCCCTCTCCTGTCCAGGCAACAGCCATTTTCCTAAGGACAGACTATTCCACAGGCTGATGCAATGCTGCATCTTAGTGCATTTTAAGATGCTAGTTATTTATTCTACAAGGTGATTGATACACAGGCCCCACAGTGACTCTGCAGCTAAATATAACGGCCATGGGGTGTCTGCTTTCTGTCGAGAGGATTTGCAGACATTTGCTTTGACTGGCTGAACTTCAAAACTCTTGGGAATTCTGCTCTGATGTTAGGAACATCCAAGGTATGGAGTGCTTGTGTATTCCAAATTGTGTTTGCCATTTTGAGCTTGCCAAATTAAATTGGCGTGTTCTCGGTGAGGCTGCAGCAAAATGGGCCAGTTTCCTGATGTGCCTCGAATGGGCAGTACTCGAGGGAAAGAGAACTCTCAGGAGACTCGATAGACTCAGGAGATTCTATTTCCTCCCTGCTCTTAGGGATGATTTACAGGCCACTTAAATATCTCATGAGAAAGATAAAGTTCTTTCCAGGGAAAAAGAGCAAAAGGATTCCTTTGAACCTTCAGGGGGTTATGACTTCATTGATCAACATGTATTTGCCATACTCTGAGAGTAAGAAGTGAGAACAGTTGTCTGAATATCCTGTTTCTTTCAGGGTACATTCAGCAGCTGTTCCTTCAACAAAGTGGATTGCATCTTTTGTCAAAAGTACATTCACACACACATAGACACACACACACACACACACACACACACACACACACACACACTCCAGTTTCACATGAACATAGCCTCTGTCTTGTGACTCAACTCAATGTCTCCCCTGAAGTCTTTACTTCTATCATATACTTGGAAAGACTCATGATGATTCCCCCGTTAACTTTTCTGCCTTTGGTTATTGAGTTTTAGCTCCTATAGGGCAGGAACTTTGTATTATGTACCAGTGTAGCTCCAACACCTAGAAACATCTGTCCTATACAAATCAAACCTTAGCATGTACTTATCAAAGAATCCAACGCACTGCAACATGAGAAAAAAAAGGATAATTGATAGTTAACTGTCAACTAGTGATCATTAACTTGGCAGCTCTCTGATTGTATAAGAAGTTATAAACCATAGATCGCCTGTTGTGCATGTGGATAATGAGTATATATCGGAAGAACAGAATTTTATAATATCAACAACATTCTGATTTAAGCCGATAACCTGGGATTTTCAGTTACTTGAGAATGATGGCCATTATTTTGTGCTGCTCATTTGCATATCAATACAAAACATGGGATTTGATACTTATTTAAAATCATGACAATTAAAAAATATTACTGGTACTGTTATGAGTCAGTCATTATTTTTCTTTCTTTGAGAATGAAAGGCGTAATAAATGATACAAGATTTGAAAGAATTTTGAGAAGGGTGGGTGGTCCCATCTTTCAACCTGAGGCTGTGCCTAACCTCTCCATATGACCTCTATAGGTTATCCCTCCCCTTTGTGGGGTATTTAAGTTAATGTCATCTCCATTGAGTCCTGGGAGTCTCTTGCCTTCCTAGCATCTGAGACTTTCTGTTGGCTACCCCAGTTCCCCATCCCCCATTGCTACATACCTCTGTTCAATTTTCTGACCCTCTGTACATCCCCCATCTCCTCCCTCACCTAATCCTGTCTCCCATTTTTTCCTCCTGTCTAAAGGAAATACAGAGACAACGTGTGGAATAGAGAAAGGAAAGCCCATCCAGAGACTATGCCACCTGGACATTCATCCCATCTGCATCCACCAAACACAGACACTATTGCTGATGCTAAGAAGTGCTTGCTGACAGGAGCCTGATATGGCTGTCTCCTGAGAGGCTTTGCCAGAGCCTGCCTAATACAGAGGGGCATGCGGGGTACCCAGTGAAGGAGTTAGAGAAAGGACTGAAGGAGCTGAAGGGGTTTGCAACCCCATAGGAAGAACAACAATATAAACCAACCAGACCCCCCAGAGTTCCCAGGGACGAAACCAGTAACCAAAGAGGACACATGGAGGGACTCATGTCTCCAGCTGCATATGTAGCAGAGGATGGCCTTTTCTGGCATCAATGGGAGGAGAAGCCTTTGGTCCTGTGAAGGCTTGATGCTCCAATGCTTGGGCAGTGAGGTGGGAGTGGATGGGTGGGAGGGGAAGCACTGTCATAGAAGCAGGGGGAGGGGTGTGATGGGGGTTTGTGGAGGGGAAACTGGGAAGGCGGATACTATTTGAAATGTAAATAAATAAAATAATAGAAAAAAATTTTTAAAAACTAACAGTTTACTAGGAAAACTATAAAATATGCATTGTGCAGCTTCATTATATTTAAATTGTTAGCTTCTGCTTATTTAAGCTGTATTTTTAAAAATTAATTAAAATGTATGACCAGTTACCTTTTTTTTTAAAAAAAAGAAAGAACTTTGAGGCAAATGAATAGGGAAACACATGGCTTCTTTTAAGATTTAAAGCAGTTATAATTAACTATGAAGTAGAAACTTAAGTGATATATTTATCCCTGTATATACTTTTGCTTACATTTAGTTCATACCAATACCATGAATCAGTGGCTAAATTCAGCAGGATGATACAATCATTAGGACTCAAGTCTCGGCTGTATGCAAATATGGAAAAAGATAATACGTGTGACTCTATATAAATGGCAAGAGTCCCAGAAAGGCACTTGTTTCCTCTTGAAGAGCTGCCTCAGAACTCACCTTGTCTCAGGTTTCATGGCCTGTCCTTAGCACCAAGGTCAATAAAATGATTGAGTTTTATTGTCCTTGAATTCAAACAGTACAAGTTCAGATTTCTGTTGTAGAGAGCAGGTTTATTGACCCATAATCCATATACCACACAGTCACTAGGTTAAGGTGTATAGTTGAATGGTTTTTAGAATATTCATAGATATCTGCAAGCATCAACATAGTCATTTCTAGAAATTTTTGTCACTTCCCAGTTCCTCCATCTTAGCCAGCACCAAGCCTTAATTATTTCATTCTTTGTATATTTTTCTCACACAAATATAAGTGCATGTGCACACATGCATGCACACACAGAGACAGACACACAGACAGAGAGACAGAGAGACAGACAGATACACACACACACACACACACACACACACACACACACACAGACTATGGGGATTCTGAGATATTTCTTAAAGAAAAAGTCTCTGTTTAGTAACTTGAGGATCTGCCACATTGTTCACCAAAGCAGCTACACCAGTTTACATTCTATCAAAACTGTATGAGCGATTAGTTTCTCCATGTACTATTTGTTTTGGAGTCAGGGTCTCATATATCCCAGACTGACCATGACCTTCAATTTCTCCTCCTTCACTTTGGATCTTCTGAGTGCTGGGAACTCAATCTCAGCTCTGTGCCTCTTAAGCAAGCTTTTCACCAGCTATATCACCAGCCTGTTGTCAGTTCTTACACTCTGACTTCCTGATTTTAGCTCTCCTAGGACACATAACAGGGCCGCCATTCTCATTTCTATCTTCAGTCCATTTATAACTGAAAGTGTTGAGCAACTTCTTATGTATAAATTGTCTGTATGTCTTCCTCGGAAAATATTTACTAAGATACATATGTTGTTTTAAAGTTATTTTGTTCATCATTCCAGAGCTGTATGTGTCTATACAATTCAGACATAAGACCTTTATCAAATATATGGTTGGGAAAGTGAGCCCGTCTGCTTTGTTGTTTTTAACTTTCTTCACAGCATCTTTAGAAGAACAAAAGGTTTTCAATTTTTGTGATGTTCAGTTTTTTATTTTCTTCTTTGGCTCATTCTTTTATAGTTGTATCCTACTGCTTCTTTGCCAAATTCAAGGTCTTGAATATTTTTCTTCTTTGTTTTATTGAGAGAATTGTATGGTTTTAGCTCTTAAATTTCAGTCTTTGGTCCATGTTGAGTTGTTTTCTTTGTTTTCAGTTGAGCTTTGATGTGAGCCGGAGATCAGTTTCATTTCTTTCCCTTGGATAACTAGAATTGCAGGAAAACACAACCAAGCAGGCGGAGGAATTGAACAAAACCATCCAGGATCGAAAAATAGAGATAGAAACAATAAAGAAGTCACAAAAGGAGGAGAATGGAGGTAGACATGAACCAGCATGACTTGAACCAGTCACAGTTCAATCATTCTGCAAATAAGCCTGGTGCTTTCTCAGAAAATTGGGCATAGTACCACTGAGGGCCCAACTATACCTCTCCTGGGCATATATCCAAAAGATTCTCCAACATATAACAAGGACACATGCTCCACTATGTTCATAGCAGCCTTATTTTATAATAGCCAGAAGCTGGAAAGAACCCAGATGTCCTTCAACAGAGAAATGGATACAGAAAATGTGGTACATTTACACAGTGGAGTACTAAGCTTTAAAAACAATGACTTCACTTCATGAAATTCTTAGCAAATGGATGGAACTAGAAACTATCATCCTGAGTGAAGTAATGCAGTCACAAAAGAACACACACATGGTATAAGTGGATGTTAGCCCATAAGCTCATAACACCCAAGATACAATTCTCAGACCGTATGAAGCTCAAGGAGAAGGAAGACAAAAGATTGGATGCTTCAGACCTTTTCAGAAGTGGGAACATAATACTCATGGGAGGTAGAGGGTAGGAGGGACTTTGGAGGAAGACAGGAGGGGAAGAGGGAAATAAGGGGCAGGATGAGGTATGGGAGGAGACGTGGATGATACGCAGAGGGTCAGGAATTTGAACAGAGGTGTGTATCAATGTGGGATTGGTAACTGGGAGTATCCACCAGCAAGTCCCAGATGCCAGGAAAGCAAGAGGCTGTGGGCCTGTGTACCAGAGACTTTCCATGGAGATCTCTGGCTAGGCCTGGTGTGATAGTTCTGGCAAAGAGAAGCAAATGAGGGCAGGGAGTTGAGGTCGAGTGTGCTGCTTCTGCTGTTGCAGTTGGCTCTACCTCAGTTTCTGCCGTGCCTTCCAGATTACTTTGTTACTCTGAGTTGCCTTGCACTGAGTCGGGTCAGGTTGGCCTGAGGCCAACTAGCCAGTGGGGAGTGCCATGGAGCTTCAGGAGAGCAGACTTTCTCAAGTGTTACAGCTCTTAGGACAGAAGGCTTGGACAACAGAGTAGTTCTCACACACCTCTAATCCTTATGGATAGGATTCTTTCATACAGTTTTGGGATGGGTAAGGGTCTGACAGCAGGTACTTCTCATTGGTTTGGTCTGAGAGCTTTGGGAAAACCTTACTTACATGTGGGAGGGCTTGGTATTGCTCCTAAATGACTGGTGGTCACACCCCTCTCTGTGGGTGGCTGTGGGAGGCTATAGCTCTATGACTGGAACCAGGGACCCAGGGGATGTGGCCAAACACCTGCCACTGCTGGTGGAAGTCACCACCCAGCAAGTCACAGACCTTTGCTCTACTGGGCACCAGGCTGTCTGTGCACAGCCTACAGTCCCACAAGAGGCTTCCAGGACCCAGTGGGAATGAGTTTAGCTCAAATGCGCAACAAAGGGGAGGGAGAACCTGTAGAGACCATATCCAGTGGTTAGACAAGGCCCCTGTGTGGGGGATGGGGCCATCCACTCATCTCCAAATTTTTAACCCAGATTTGCTCCTGTCTAAAGGAAATATGGGGACAAAGTATGGAGCAGAGACTGAAGGAAAGACCATCCAGAGACTGCCTCACCTGGGAATCCATCCCATATAGACACCAAACCCAGACACTATTGTTTTGCCAAGAAGTGCTTGCTTACAGGAGCCTAAAGTAGCTGTCTTCTGAGAGGCTCTGACAGAGCCTGTCAAATACAAAGGTGGATGCTCACAGTCAACCATTGGACTGAGCATGGTGACCCCAATGGTAGAGTTAGAAAAAGGATGGAAGGAGATGAAGGGGTTTACAACCCCATAGGAAGAACAACAGTATCAATCAACCAGATCGCCCAGAACTCCCAGGGACTATACCACCAACCAAAGAGTACACATGGAGGGACTCATGGCTCCAGCTGCATATGTAGCAGAGGGTGCCCTTGTCTGGCATCAATGGGAAGAGAGGCCTTTGGTACTGTGAAGGCTTGATGCCTCAGGGTAGGGGAATGTCAGGGAGGTGAGGTAGGCATAGGTGGGTGGGTGATGGAGCACCCTCATAGAAGCATGGAAGAGGAGGAGTGGATAGCGGGTGTCCAGAGGGGAAACTAGGAAAGGGATTAACAATTGAAATATAAATTCATAAAATATCCAATTAAAAAAAAGAATGAAAATTAATTGACTGTGGTCATATGGGTTTATTTAAGGTGTGTCTATCCTGTTGTTGGTGCCACCCTCTGTATAGCACTATAGCTTGGTAATAAAACTTGAGCTCCGGCATGTCCCTTCTGTTGTAAAGTCTATCTTGTTCAAATTACTACAGTCACCTCAGCTTTTGTCTGGTTGCCATTTGCATGTTAGGCCTCCCACATTATTTTAAGTGTGTCTTCTGTACGTAACATACTTGGATCGTGATTTTCTTTGTACAAATCCAGTCTGACAATTATAGCCTATTGATTGGATTATTGAATTTGCTGCATGATGAATCAGCATTCTGTCCCTATCATGAATCCTGTGGGGCAAAGCACTTAAAAGTCCAACAATTTATTTTCTTTCATGGTTACAGTTCATGTTCTTTACGTCTTTTCAATACTTTCTTCTGTTTTCAGTAAATAATTTTTACCCAGGAAGTTAACTTATTTAATTATTTTTTCTACCATACTTTCTCTAGAATTCATCCATATACTTATTGGGTTATAAAAAACAAAATCAACGACAAAAGAAAAAAAAAAAAACAAACAGCCCGAGATTTGCTGATTTGATGTCTGATTTAATTCCAGTGATCTGAAGTCTTACTCTTTTTTTTCTTTTCTTTTAGTTATTCTTCTCTCAAATATTGCATTATTACTGCAGTTTCCCCTCCCTTCTCTCCCCTCAGTCTTCTCCCCCCACCCTTCAGAGCCACAGCTCTTTCTCCATTTCTCTTCACAAAGGGCATGTCTCCCAGTGATATCAACCAAACATTTGTAGCATACTCTTAACTGTAACATTGATCATATATTAAATCTAATAATGCAATGAATCAAAAAAAATCAGTGTTAAAACGGCTTTATTCTTTCTGTTGATATTCATACCTTCTTTTAGCCATTTTCCCCTTAATGCCTTCGCCATGTTGTTGGGAGATATGTTCCGCACATTATATTTAGTATATCATGCTATATATTTTTGTTAGTTATAGACTGAATAATATATATAAAAGTTATAGTCAATGTTGTAAAAAACTGTCATTTAAATTTGCTAATAGAAGGAGAGCATAATAATTTATAACACCTCTAAAGTTTACTATTACATTTATTTATGTTGTATCTGTATGCAGATGTGCAAGTATCCATATACCACAGTATGCTTATGTGAAGTCTGGTGAATATTATACTCAGGCTTTTTCTTTGTCAACCCCTTGGGTCCTAGACATCAAATTCAGGTCCTTAGGCCTGGAGGCAAAGGCTTTTATCCAAAGAGTCAGCTTTCCATCCATATAATGTCCTTTAATACTATATAGTTAGATTTACAGTTAGCCTATGGGTGGTTTTATATAACCTGATGTTACTTGTATTTAGCCTAACATACTTATAAGGTGATTGTTCTAGACACAAATTGTCTCAGCTATTGCTTGTCAGTTAGGACTTTACTTTGCCTTCTTAAAAGTGTTTCTTTATGGTTATAGGTTTCATTGTAGACATTTCTTTTTTGAGTACAGCATATGATGCCCCATAACTAGATAGCTCTGCTTGCCCATGATAATCTGGTCATCTTACTGTAGTTTCGTTATAAATGGCAAATTGCTCTCTCTTGCCATTTGCAAGATTTCCTCACAGACTTGACTTTTAGTTTTTTCACGGTATGTATGTTTGTTGTTCTCTTTGATTTGGAACTCTGTTAAATTGTTGCCTGTCAAACATTTGAGAGGTTCAACCTTTATTTCTCCACCTTTTCCCCCTTTCCTCCCCCCTCCCATGTGTTTCAGAACATTTCTGTATGTGTTTGGTATACTTAATGGGGGTCTTACATTTTCCCAAGGCTCTATAATTCATTTTTTTCTTTTCACCAACACATTATTGTGTGAGTGTGTGTGTGTGTGTGTGTGTGTGTGTGTGTGTATGTGTGTGTGTGTGTGTGTGTGTGTGTGTGTGTGTGTGTGTATGTGTTTGTGTGCTCATGTACCTATGATAATGAGTAAGTGTGCATATGTGAACCAATGGACAGTTTGTAGGAGAGTTTCTATTCTTCCAGAGAGCATGGGTCTTGGGGCTAGAGCTCTGGTCTTCATACTTGACAGAAAACACCTTTCCCTCTGAGCCATCTCATCATTTTCAATTTTCATTCTTTTACTCCTCTCTTTTTACAGAATGTCTTTCCCTTTACTTTCAAATCCCTTGCTTCTTTCTTCTTTCAGTTCAAGTCTATTGTGAAATTCCTTTAGTTTTAATTATTAGATCTTCTGTCGCAGGTTGCCATTTGCCTGTCTTAAATAATTTGTTTGCTGTTTGATCTGACCCTAAGAGTTCTGATGCCAGTTGTCTTGGTCTCCATTCCCCTACTGGCCTTCAGACTACATGAAATCTTTACTTGATCTTGAATGCTGCTACCTCTTTTGGCAAGCCCCAGTGGTCTAGAAAATATCCTTGGACTTGAGGTGACCCATTCTCTGTTGAAGACAAAGGGTCTGTTCCTTTCTTTGCAAAGAACTCTTCCAAAATCTTAGGCAAGATCTCTGAGCTAAGTCTCAAAGCTTCCTGTCAGAACAGTAGTGGGGAAATAATTAGGTTCTTTTTGACAATATTATAGCAATGGAGAACTTGGTGAAGAAACAGAGAGACTCCAGCCTGAAGTAATGGGGCTCCCAAGTCACAGCTTCCTGACCTGAGATAAGTAATTCAAGAGGGTCTGTATTTCACACTGTCTGAGCCAGGGTTGGGTGGAGTGGTGGGATCAGGGATAACTACCTGCTATTGATCATTCTTTCCCCAGACTTGCCTTGCTTAGCAGGCAGTGGGGAATAATACGATGAGTAAAGCCTTCTAGATGAGGGGTGGGAGGACCAGGCACCCAAAATTCTCGGCACTGAATGTTTTGATGTGAAGACTCCGTCTGCCTTGCCGAGTTGTAGAGCAAGGAAGTAGAAGTGTTCTTGCTTCAGATTCCAGAGACTCTTTGCCTTTCTCAGTGGATTTTTCAGGAGCTGATAATTCTTCATTTGCTGTCTGACCCTAGGAACCATTTCCAGAGGACTGAGTTATTAAAACACAGTTACTATCAGTTTCACTAGGAGAACATCCGAGCTGCATCCTATGTACTTCCAGCAGAAACTGGCCATGCCCAGAGTCCAATCTCAGGCTGGGATGTGGTGTGAGAGCCTCACAGGCAAAACAATATCTTCATCATCAGATCGTGGAGCATAGGACATTATGCTCTACCAGGCCTTAGCAATACCCAACTTAATCCCCTTGCCTTGCATTTTAAAAAAAGCTCAGATTTATATTTGTTTTTGTTTTGAAGCATTCTGCATGTGTAATTTCAATATGTAGCTCTACCACAAAATCTTATTTCCATCTGAGCTTATTTCCAAATGAGCCTATAGAACTAGAGAAACGAAACTGTTCGCTTACAGAGCATAGAAAACCAATGAGTTATCCAAAAGACATCGCTGACTCATCGCTTCTCTGGATGTTGTCAGCTTCCCCATTTATCCTTAAGATAAATCATCAGTGGGACCTGTCTTATAAACAGCAGGGATACCGATAATTGCTGTTATGCCTCAAGGCTGAAATTCCATCTCTACCACTCCTAAAGCTGCAAGAAAGAGACACTTCTGATTGCCCTCAAGGCAGCTGCTCCCCAAGTTGAACCTAGACTACCCCAAACTTGAAAGAAGACAGCTTTTCCTTAGAGAGTCTGCTAATCCAAGAAGATCAATTTCCACCTGTCTGGCAATTTGAATTTGCCTAGGTTACTTCAGAATTGGTTGTGGAACTTAATGACTAGGGGTTATAAGCACAATTCTCATTCAGTGACGGTAACAAAGCATTCGTTGGCAAAAACAATCTCAGGGATTGGTTATTTTCAACCGAAACTTAACATTTATTTACTTTACAAGTGAAGAGAAATGGCAGATGGGTGTTGACACGTGAATTAAAAATAAATAAATAAATAAAGTACAGCTGTTCAGCCCCCTCAGCTGTCCTTGGGACCACCAGAGGGGACATAGGGACAAGGATCATTATCACATCAGCTTCCTGTTTACAATGGACAATTAACTTTAAGAGTGGCCCTGCTCATGAATGTGTACCTAAAGCTCTTTAAGCCACAAGTCTTGAGTTTCATTACTCTCTCAGATTTCTTGTCCACTAGTGTAGATTGCTTCCTCTTCTGGAGTTGGGCTTAAATTCTGTTTTTTTGTTTTTTGTTTTTGTTTTTTGTTTTGCAAGTGATAAATAATAGTGTGTTACTTCCTAGAATTAATTAATTTTGTTTCTCTTGAGTTTTGTGCAAAGTCCATCCTCATCTTAACAATTGAACATATTTTTTCCTGACATTTTTTGAATATGGTGATAGGTATATAGTAAATAATGAGGTTATATTTTGAATTAATATAACATCATAAAATAAATAAATGGAATATGTTAATGTACTATAACAAACAGACACTCAAAGACACAGTTCTATTTTAATATCCATGTTGGGGGTTTAGTTAGTTTTTAATATTATACATATTAGTCTATATGCAGTGTTAGTCTTTAATATTTTACATATATGTGTTTTAGAATCATTCTTATAAGTATGACCTATACAAATGGGGAAACAATGTCAATATGTTTAGTCATTGTTAAAGAGAAAAAATGGAATTCCATACTTTGTGACTGAAATAAGTTAGGACTAGAGTATCTCTCTCTTTGTTTTTTTAGGTATTTATTTCATTTACATTTCCAATGCTATCCCAAAAGTCCCCCACACGCTCCCCCACCCACTCCCCTACCCACCCACTCCCACTTCTTGGCCCTGGCGTTCCTCTGTACTGAGGCAGATAAAGTTTGCATGACCAATGGGCCTCTCTTTCCACTGATGGCCGACTAGGCCATCTTCTGATACATATACAGCTAGAGACATGAGCTCTGGGGGGTACTTAGAGTATCTCATTTATATAGTATAAACAATTACACACCATGCTAAAAAAACAAAACAAAAACAAAAACAACAACAACAAAAACCCCAGCTATATCCCAGCATTGTATGATTAAAAAAGAAGTCACCGAAAAACTGGTCTGCCTACTTACAATCATGTCAGTGCCATTATTAACTTATCAGGATTCCACCCTCAGATCTCATATGCTCTGTCTAGGAATTAGTTTACACCAAGTGCATTTGGGATTTGAAGCTAATTTAAGGTCATGGTTGACTTGCCTTTGATTTGTTTTCAGAGCATATGTCCTTGAAATAAATCCATCTCATAGAAGAAATCTTGAAAGAGGCAAACAATGTCTTGCAGTGCATAGGATAGACTGAAGAAAATCAATTTGGAAGACTCTGGGCAGGTTTGCATTTGTTTTCACTTGTGACTTTAACAGCTACAGAATGCTCTTTGTAAAAATTAACAAAGTAAAGATACCCCCTTCTAAGGAGTGATTTGCACAAGACTTGGATCTTCCCTTCTTGCCTACAGAAAGCTCTCTCTTGAGACTTAAAGAGATTGAATGATTTACATTCTAGAGGCTGATAGTAAACTAGCCTAATATATTTACAAGAAAGCTTTCTGGTTCGATTGTATTTAGTGACTGAAACTTAAAAGACCAGTATCATAAGTACAGGGCATAAGAGAAGAATCTATGCTGGCTAAGGCTGTTAGCCCATTCATCGTCTATAAACTGAAGTCTCCATTCGGATCCAGCTTCCCTTCTTGCAATAACTATGGGCATCTTTATATTGTTTACTTTGGTTTTCTGTTTATTTTTTTTAATATGATTTGCTACAATTTTCATGTCAAGTATCACCTGGGCAATTAGTTACAACTCTGTACCCGTCATATTATAATTAGAGAAAACCAATTCAACCAGCAGTGAATCTGGAATGTTCTTTCTGTTCACCATCTTGATGCAAATTGCAGGGCACTGACAGCTTTCACAGACCTCCTGACCCGTTTTCTCCCCTGCCCCTTAATTATGCTTTAGCACATATCATGTCGGGATACATGATAACATTAAGAATGAGAGTGCAATAGGGACTGTGCCAAGGACCTTGAGGGCTCTGAGAGTTTGCCCTACTTGCAAATGAATGAGTTTGCCTGCCATAGTTTCATGAGTTCCTGAAGAAGTCCTAGGAGTTACCCCCATGTCAGCACTCATGGCCCAGCAGGAAACACAGCCATCAGCACTATTGTGTCAACTCCTCTGGGGCTGAAGTTTTGCAGGAATGTTGACATTCACCCCCAAATAGATGTCTTCACAAAGAAGGAATTATATTGCAGGAGGAGAAAAGCTAAAGCTTGGAGATCTAATTCTTTTATAGTGAACAATGAATATGGTTGCTCTCTGTCCTAGAAGAAGTAATTTTGGGTGGGAAGGCTTTTCGAGACAGTGTTTTAATGCAGGTTGATCGTGGATGCCAAATGCTGGCATTACAGGAATGTACCACTATGCTTGGCTGGAAGAGTGTATCTTTATTGTGTGCATAAGAGCTACTCCTATTCTGCAGAAAGAAATACCGATTTTATAATCCAAGTGCACACCTTATACAAATATACTTGATCAGAGTCCGAAACAAAGAGCTGTTGCTGAATCCATTAGTCAGACATATAGAACATGAGGGACACCTGGAGATTGGGTGCTCAACAACAAAAAAGGCAACAACTGAATAATAATAGTAACTTTGTGTTTAAAATGATGATTTTACTGTCTCCATATTTAGTTTCAGTTATAAAACATAGACCAGTGGAATAGCTGGGAACAATAAAACTCAAGAATTGGAATGCAGGAAGTCTAACATTAACAGCCTTTCTTGCTGATCATTCAAAAGGAATGAGGTTGGCTATGTGGAAACATACTTACTGTTGACATCATCAACACTTCTTTCATCACTTGTAAGTTACATATTAGATTTGGTATATGAAGAGAAATTAGATTTTTATATACTATTTCTTCTACCTTTGCATATATCTTAATTATTTCAACATGATACTTTATTTTCAAAATTAATGAAATAAAAATCTAGGCATAAAAGAGAATTCACTCAGAAGGACAAAAGAGTTTTTAAAAGCTAAGAAAGCCAATGTCTGTGTTAAATAATTAACGGTTCCCTTCTCTGCTACCAGCATGTTCAAAACCATCAGATTTGCCATTTTTAAAAGGCAGCAACTTCAAAACCTATAGTAGCTCAATATAATATCTGGCAACTGAAATTAACATGGTGAAGGTAAAGAATAGTCCCATCAACATATGGATGCATAATGCTGCCTCTTTTCAACCCCAAACTCTTCGCTGTCACATTCACATTAACCAGTGGCAAGCCCTAATGCACCAGCCATTTGTATAAGGTAACTTATTTGTATAAAGGAATTGTATAAATGTAGTAATATTTTACTTTGGAGAATTGGATTTTCCATCTAGAAAAATACACTGGGAAACATATTCTGGTTGTTGTGGGTAATATCCTCTGATATAAATATACTGTAATTTTTCTGTCCATTCACCAATGGAAGGTCATCTGAGCTATTTATAGGAAAGAACTATTAAGTAAAGTTTGTGTAGATATCTGTACACAGACTTTGGTTTGAATATTAACAATCCATTTCTCTAAGATTAATATCCAGAAACATAATGATGTGGTCATGGTGTTGCCAGCCTATTTTGTATTTTTGGGAAACTGTGTGTCTTCCCGAATGGCTATAAAATTTTATGTTCTCCAAAGCAATGAATGAGTGGCTGATGATTCTTTCTGCATCATTATAACCAATGTGGTAGCAAAAAATTATTATAAAGAGATAGAGATAGTTTATGATATCTTCTTTGTCTATGTTTTACCTATATTTGATTTTGATTTTAAGCAATTTTATATTGATTTTGAGATTCCTTAGATTAATAATTATTTTTAGTACAATTTACAAGAAAATTCTGTGTCTATTAAAATCATGGTTCCATCCATTTAATGCTTTTGAAATAAATAACACTCAAGCTATTTTGTAGTTTACTAATTGAGCTTTGATATAAAACCTAACTACTCCTTTACTAGGTCAAGACAAAGATTAATTGTATTTTTCTTTTCTAAAAGTCTTGAATTTAAATTCAGTGTCCTGTCCCATAAATCCAATGCTCATTTGTGATTAATTACCATAGAAGTTGTGAGACTTTAGGTAAATTAGCTTCCAAACATTATAGAAAGCAATTCAATGTCTTCTGTTTCCTGTTGATGTCAAAATTTCTTTAAACGTTTGGGAGAGTTTTCTTTTGAAATCATCTTTCCCTGGACACTTTTTATGTGAATCTTATAAGTTTATGTTCAAGTTCATTAGTAGCAACTTGGCAATTAGAATGAATTGGGGTAAGTTGCATGAGGATTTAGTACCTAATGTCTCTCCCTGGTGATTGCTCCTTGGTTTTGTTTTGTTTTGTTTTGTTTTGTTTTGTTTTGTTGACTAGCTGTCCATCAGTTTTTAAGAGAAGTTTTAAATCTTTTACTGTAGCTTTTGATCTATCTGTTGCCTTCTTGAATATTTTAACAACCAAGTCACTTATTTTGCTGGTCTGTTATTAAGCTTATGCGTATTAAGATTGTAATGTTATCTTAGATGATTGGTTGATCAGTCCTTTTATGTATATGTAGGTATTACAGCCTCTTATAATGTTCGATTAATGCTTATGTGGTGTATTCCTTTAAAATTATTTTTAAAACAGGATTTATTTTCTTTCCCTTAATTAGTGCTGTTTTGGGGTCATCAGTATCTTGAATTAGAAGTCTCCTTCTTTCCCCAAATGTAGACAGTTTTCAGGTCTAGATTCTTCAAGTGACTTTTCAGTCTCATTCTGTCTTTTCTCTAGGACTTGTTGAGACATAGTGAGAATATGCCACTGCCTGGTCCTCAGAGCTGGCTTTACATTTTCAGTCTTTTCCTTCCCTTCCTTCCTTTCTACCTTCCTTTCCCTTCCGATTCTCCCTCCTCCTCTCCCTCCCCTCCCTCCCCTCCCTCCCTCCCTCCCCCCTCTCCATCCCTCCCCTCCCTCCCTCTTTCTTTCTTTCTTTCTTTCTTTCTTTCTTTCTTTCTTTCTTTCTTTTTCTTTTCTTTCTGGGTGTAGTGGTAGGATATTTTTTGCTTCCTCAAGACCCATTCAAACACACATGCTTCCCTTCTCATCCCTGTATAATTCTAGAATGTGCATTACACTCCTACAATTTCTATGTATATTTACATTTTAGTGAAGCTGTTTTTATTTATTATTATTATTATTATTATTATTATTATTATTATTATTATTATTGGAGTTAGCTTGCTATCTAGCTCTCTAGGACTATCGCCACTCCATATAATCTCACCTATGACACAATTTTTAATAAACTTAAAAAAGACTTAATTCTTCCTCTAAACTTCTCTCCTTCCGTTTTTCATTTCTCGGATATATCATTATTTTCATTCAATTACATAGCTTGGATAATTTTAATTTTTCTTTCTCGTCTCCACTGATTCTTTTTTCTTTATGCTGCTGTTCAGCTTATTTGCTGGACTATGTATTATTACTTATGTTTTCCAGCTCTAATGTATGTGGCTTTATCTCATATATTTCTTATGTTTACTGATATTTTGTTTGCTTTATGTATTTCTAGTATATTTAGGATCGCTCACTAACTGTTTTATCATGTCTACTTTATTTCATGTTTTAAGATTATATGCCCCAGTACAGGGGAATGCCAGGGCCAGGAAGTGGGAATGAGTGGGTTGGGGAGCAGGGTGGGGGAAGGGTATAGGGGAATTTTGGGATAGCATTTGAAATGCCGGAGCTGGGCGTGGTGGTGCACACGCCTTTAATCCCAGCACTCAGGAGGCAGAGGCAGGTGGATTTCTGAGTTCGAGGCCAGCCTGGTCTACAAAGTGAGTGCCAGGACAGCCAGGGCTACACAGAGAAACCCTGTCTCGGGAAAAAGAAGAAGAAGAAGAAGAAGAAGAAGAAGAAGAAGAAGAAGAAGAAGAGGAGGAGGAGGAGGAGGAGGAGGAGGAGGAGGAGGAGGAGGAGGAGGAGGAGGAGAGGAGGAAGAAGAAGAAGAAGAAGAAGAAGAAGAAGAAGAAGAAGAAGAAGAAGAAGAAGAAGAAGAAGAAGAAGAAGAAGAAGAAGAAGAGGGAGAGGGGGGCTGGTGAGATGGCTCAGTGGGTAAGAGCACCCGACTACTCTTCCAAAGGTCCAGAGTTCAAATCCCAGCAACCAATGGTGGCTCACAACCATCTGTAATGAGATCTGACTCCCTCTTCTGGAGTGTCTGAAGACAGCTACAGTGTACTTACATAAAATAATAAATAAATCTTAAAAAAAAAAGAAGAGGGAGAGGGAGAGGAAGAGGAAGAAGAAGATAACTAATAAAAAATTTTTTAAAATAAAAAAATAGATAAAAAGATTATTCTAATGGTCTGTCTTCTCATCATTTGTATGTATTTGTTGCCATTTCTTCATTAAGTTCTAGATTTTCCATGAAAAGTGACCTTTGGTAGAAATTATTTTGGCTTAGATTCTTTGAGGCTCTGAATTTAACTTTAGCGTCAGCTTTTAGCTTATGTTCCCTGATGAGTGAAGCGGCACAAGTGGGGTCGCTAGTTCACTATTGCCAAGTAGGTCAAATTCCAGATCCCTCCCTGAGACACCATTGACACCAGCATCATTATAGCAGTCTAGTGAGTCTCCCTTGACTTTGGGTTCTCTCTCACACAGAAAAGGCAGGGTGGAAGTAACACTTCATAATTGTTTAAGAATGAAGACTGCATCTCATTTGAAATGAGGATGGCCATGTAAAATTAAACAGCATCAAATTATATTATTCTCTCTTGGATATCTAAATTTTAAATTATATCAACATTTTTTTAAATTTAAAAAAATGTTTTATTAGGTATTTTCCTCATTTACATTTCCAATGCTATCCCAAAAGTCCCCCATACCCACCCACCCCACTCCCCTACCCACCCACTCCCCCTTTTTGGCCCTGGTGTTCCCCTGTACTGGGGCATATAAAGTTTGCAAGTCCAATGGACCTCTCTTTCCAGTGATGGCTGACTAGGCCATCTTTTGATACATATGCAGCTAGAGTCAAGAGCTCCGGGGTACTGGTTAGTTCAAATTGTTGTTCCACCTATAGGGTTACAGACACCTTTAGTTCCTTGGGTACTTTCTCTAGCTCCTCCATTGGGGGCCCTGTGATCCATCCAATAGCTGACTGTGAGCATCCACTTCTGTGTTTGCTAGGCCCCGGCATAGTCTCACAAGAGACAACTATATCTGGGTCCTTTCAGCAAAATCTTGCTAGTGTATGCAATAGTGTCAGCGTTTGGAAGCTGATTATGGGATGGATCCCTGGATATGGCAATCACTAGATGGTCCATCCTTTTGTCACAGCTCCAAATTTTGTCTCTGTAACTCCTTCCATGGGTGTTTTGTTCAACATTTTATGAGTTCTGGATCTTTGCTTATTGTATATTTTATCATTGTTTTTAGTAACTATTACAGCACCTATTCCTAAGTAAATTCCTCAATAAGTATTTGTGAACTGATATTTCCATTAGTATTTGTGAACTGATATTTCCATTAGTATCCATTAGTATATATATATATGGTTACTAAATTGATAATTATAATTATAAGAATATGTACTGAAAGGCTATGTTAATTACTGAGGAGAAAAACTGAAACGGAGATGTGCAATTTAAAATTATTTTGATTTGTACTATGAGACAATCAAAGCACCAAGGAAAGTCCGAGTTCTCATTTCACACTCTAGTTGTAACCCAGCATATAATTTAATGAGAGCATGAGCTAGACATTGACAAGTAAAGCAGCTCCTCTTTAAGCTACTTGAAGTCTGACAGGATTTGTACAAACTCTGAATTGAGTGACTGTAGCAAAGAGGAGAAGGCCTGATTGTTCTTCCACAACTGTCCATTGGTTTGTTTAGAAAACAAAGCTTCTTCTTCTTCTTCTTCAAAAAAAAAAAAAAAAAAAAAGACATTTTCCAAATCTGGGGAGATGGCTCAGTGGTTAGGAGTCCTGATGCTTTCTGGATGAGTTAGATTCAATTCCCAGCACCCACCTGGCCGCTAACAACTGATTGTAATTAAAGTTCTAGGGGAATCCCCTCTTCTGGCCTCTGCAGGCACTGCACCCGTGTAGTGACAGACATACATGTAGGCAAAAGACCAGCACTCACAAATCTTTTTAAGCATCATGATTTTTACATTTTTTAGGCACTAATTATATCTGGAGGCTCTTAAGCAAATACATCGTTAAATATATTGTCTGTGCTATGCACTCTCAGTAAAAGTCAGAAGTAATTGTTAAGAAAAGTACACAGCCAATATGTAGGGATATTTTTCTAAGTCATTGTTTATACTGAGATAGTTCTGAACCATGTGCAGCTCACATTAATGAGAGCATTTCCAAGGAAAATCTAGCTCAGGAAATCACTCTGCTTCTCTTCAGTATCTCTTCAATATCTCTAGATATTGATTTTTTTAAAAAAAAATTATTCACATGTGATGGAGAGAAAAAGTCTCCGTTTCTACATTATTTAATAAGCGGACTTTGTTTATTCACAGATTTTGATGAGCAGAAAATACATCTCCCCTGTGACAAGACCAGCCATCATGACTTGTTCTCAACTTGTTATGGAGTTAATGTTGGTGAGTGAAATAGATGCTTCAAATCTTCATTTCCAAGGACAAAACTCAAAGCAACGTGTTCTGAGTGCAAAAATAAAACAAAACAAAACAAAACAAAAAAGCAAAAACAAAAACAGAACAAATTCAAACAAACAAAACAACAAAACAAAACAAAAACATAAACAACAAAACCTGCTAAAAACAGAGGAAACATCACATGGAACTAAAGGTTTGGTTAAGTGTGTAGGGGGTTTAGGGGGTGGTCCTCCCCAGTTGGTTCTTGATCAGTAAATAAAGGTACTAGGTGCAAATGGTTGGGCAGAAGAGATGCAGGTCCCTGCAAGCAGGCTAGAAGATGGAGGAGGGGAAAAGAGGATTTGCCATGCTTTGGCGGGAGAGAGTGCCACCAGCCATGTGGAGGAGCCATTGGTCACTTCTCAGATTCGGTGGGCTTGGGGTAGCAGGCAGAAGATTAGAAATGTAACTGAGGGCAGATTTAGGGTACTGGGCAAGGAGAAGATAATGGAGCAACTAAGTTGAGGGCAGAATTAGAGGTATTGATCTGGGAGTGAAAGTTAGCTGTTGGAAGCTTAGAAGTGTCTGCAATCGAGCTAAAAAGCATAGTAAAAATAAGCTAATGTGTGTATGTGTGTGTCTTTTATCTTCAGATCCAAGGGAACCTAGACGAGGGCTGGTAGCATAGTCCACCCGGAGCTTAGAGCGAAGTAGTAGAAACTGCACACTACATAAGTGAACAGTGCTGTACAGGTTTGGGACTTAATGATTGCAGCTGAGAACATAGGCAGACATAATCAACAGTGATTGGAGAAATGTAGTTTAAAGAAAACTGCCTCTGTTTCATAACTCTCTTTAGAATCATTTTCCAACTGCTGCCATCGATCATGCCACTGTCGGGGGAGGAGTAGAAAACTTCCTCAGTATATTATTTCTGTTACTCTTAATAACAACTCTGGGCTATATTGATTTGAAATCACAAGGAAAAGCATCCCTATGAGGCTAAATGATACAATAAATTCAAACACTATCTTGTATATTGGACAGTAATAGTGGTTCATTATACACTGACTCCGTAGCCAATCAGTGGTTTAAAATTTTAAAAAAACATGCATTTATATATTTAGTTAGTAGTTAGCTTTGGTTTTAGACACAAGGTCTCTCTGTGTAGCCCTGGTTGTCCTAAGACTCACTATGAAGACTAGGCTGGCCTCAGAATCACAGAAATATGCCTACTTATGCTTTCTGAGTGCTGAGATGAAATGCATACAGCACCACTGCCCGGCTAAATTTATTTTTTAATGAATACATAAAATGATAAATTTTACAAAGCCAAGGGTATCACAAGATGAATATGTGACTTGTATTAACGTTTAAATCAACAGATTAAGTGTATTTATCTCCTTAAATATCTACCACTTCTTTACATAAAGATAATCAGGATTCTTTCTTTTTTTTTTCAAGTTGTACAATAAATTTGAAATCATATTGTGCAGCATAGGCAATTTAGTAACTATACCATATTGATTTTTTTTCTGATCTGTGGACACAGAATAGCTTTCCATTGTGTCCAATATTGTATTTTTCATAATATTCAATAGTTTTAGAATTTCTACACCCATGTAGTTGTAACTTAAACCACAATAGTTAACCTCTACCCATCCCTTGTTCTTCCTTATAACCAGATCTCAGTAACTATGTCTGTAGTCTTCACTGCTGTAATACCATCTTTTAATAATATATATTCAAAATAAAAGTGTGGTCATATGATACCAGTGTTGTTACAACTGGATTGCTTCACGTACGAAGTAAAATCTCCAGATCCATTGATTTTTTTTTTGTGAGTGAATACTATTCAGAATGTAGATGGAGCCCAGTGTACGTACCCAGTCATCAGCTGACAGACAGCTGCATGTATGTCTTGACTATTGTGAAGAATGGTATAATGCCCTGGATGTGCAGATGTAGCTTAGAAGTACTGACTTTAGATCATTTGTCTGTTTTAAATTAAATTTTTGAATTCCTAATATGATGCAAATAATAAAACTTATTAGAAGCATTGCTTATATATATGAATATATATTCATTATGGAGGTTGTCTCTTCATTCTGTTTTTTTTTTAACTAAGCAGAAGATTTTTTACTTCAATTTAAACTAATTAGTGTTTTGTTTCCTATACTACTAAATTTGTGTACAATTTTATTTCTCATTCCCTTGTTTTTGATTAGCACTTTCAGAAAAAGAAAATCAGTTGGCAATATGTAGACAAATTTTCCACTAGGCTCCTTTCTTTCTGTTTGCTTGATCTATACATCCCTTTGAAAATCAACAAAATGCTATTTTGATCCCAATAGCATTATAGTATACATTTAAGGCAGGTGGTTTCATTCCCTATGCCTTTGTTCTTTTGTTGAACACTGACTTGTGTTTTTAGGATTTTCTGGTGGTTTTGTGGAAATTTAAGTATCATTCAGTTCTATGAAAAAGTATTATTAGTATTTTATAGGGATTACAATACATTTGAAATCATTTTGAACACTATGGGGAATTTAGCAATTCTGATTTTTCTAATGCATAAATGTGGGAATATTTTTCACCATTTGGTATTTTAGTGTCTTTTTATAGTAATCAATCTCTATAATTTTCATTGTATATAGCTTTTACCTCCTTGGTTAAATATATTCCAAGACATACATACATACTACATACATACATACATACATACATACATACATACATACATTTATTTATTTATTTATTTATTTATTTATAAGAAAGTGTTTATTTTGGCTTATGGTTTTAGGGAGAGAAGAGTCTACCATGGTGGGACAGCATAGCAGTAAGCAGCAGGCATGGATGGCAGCAGGAGCCAGCAGCTAAGAGATAGTATCAAGCCCAAACATGAAGCACAGAGGGCCAACAGGAGCTACAGTGGGGCTTCACAATTACCATGCCTACCCCAAATGCATACCTCCTAAAGCTCCCCAACAGAGCCATCAACTTGGAGCCAAGGCTTCAAATGTCCAAGCCTATAAGGGGCTTTTAAACAATTTTATTGTATTTGCATTCCAGTCTTTGCCCCACTCCCTGGTCTCCCTCCCACAGTTCCTCTCCCCATTCCTCCTCCACCATGCCTCCGAGAGGATGCTCCCCATCTTCCCTCCCCTAACACCAGGTATCCCTCTTCCCTGGGGCCTCAGGCCTCTTTAGTCACATCTTCCACCAAAGCCAGACCAGGCAGTTCTCTGCTGGGGGCCTCAGACCATCCCATGTATGCTGCCTGAATGATGGCTCAGTCTCTGAGAGTTCCCAGGGTTAGTTGAGACTCCTGGCCTTCCTCTGGGGTCGCAATACCCTTCAGCGTCTTCAATCCTTTCCCTAACTCAACCATAGAGGTCCGGGACTTCAGTGCAATGGTTGGGTGTCAGTATCTGCTTCTGTTTCAGTCAGCTGCAGATTGAGCCTCTCAGAGGACAGCCATGCTAGATACCTGTCTATAAAGCACACCATGACATCAGTAATAGTGACAGGCTTTAGTCCTCCTACACCTATCCCCATGAGGTAGATCCCATGTTGGACTTGTCACTAAATCACCTTTCCTTCAGTCTTTTCTTCCCTTTTGTCTCTGTAGTTCTTTTAGACAGGAACAATTCTGGGTTAGAAATTTTGACTGTGGGTTGGTAACCCAGTCTCTCTAACCCAGTCCCCCCACTTGAAGCCCTGTCTTTCTACTAGAGGTGGACTCTTCAAGTTTCTTCTCCCCACTGTTGCGCATTTTGGCTAAAGTCACCCCCATTGAGTCCTGAGAGTTTCTTACATCCCTGGTCTCTGATACTTTCTAGAGTGTCCCCCACCTCCTGCCTCCAGAGGCTGCATGTTTCTATTCATTCTGGTGGACCCTTGGGCTTCTCCCCTGGCCTCCAACCAACACATGATACTGTTTCCCTTTTCTGCTCTCCCTCTCCTTTCCCACCCAGGTCTCTCTCTCCCTCTATTCCTATGAATGTTTTCTTCCCCCTTCTAAGTGAGATTGAAGCACCTCACTTGGGTCTTTCTGCTTGGTAAATTTCTTTCTATTTTTTTTAAATCTTTAATCATTATTTTTTACAGTCTAGTCATTATTCTCCCTCTTGTTCTGCCCTCTGACAGTTTCTTATCTCATTCCTCCTACCTCTCCTCCAAGAGATGTCCCTACCCCCACATTCCACCTGGCCTCCCCATTCCCTGGGGCCTCAATTCTCTCAAGGGTTAGGTGTATCTTCTCTCATTGAGGCCAGACCAGGCAGTACTCTGCTGTATATGCATCTTTTGAAATTCCTTATATTTTGTTAACATAGGAATTTAAAAATTTTCCATCTTAGAATTCATCCATACGTGTTTCTATATCAACCAATTTTATTTTCTGGCACTTTGATAGTTAGATGAAGTCATAATTATTTTTGAAAGTTCTTAGTGATTGTGGGGTCTGATGTTGCTAAGTATATGAGGACAAGGAATTTATTCTAGTCTTCATATAATTTGACCTTGTTGACATCTGTCTTTCCAGAAAACAAGGTGGGGGCGGGGGGGGGACATCTCCCTGGTTTTCAGCTTCTCACTCCCAAGACTGTGTCACTCGATGTCTCCCATTTGATGGTCCATCGCAAGTTGCTTGTTGGTGTTGTACTGTATTTTCAGCATTAGAGAGCTACCTCAGTGCAGGTCAGTCACAGATCTACAGTTGAAGCACTGTAGGGTCTCAGGGTGAATCTGAAAAGGTTAGTTTGTACTACAAAACATTTCTACCACTCCAGTGGTAGTAGTCCTAAACAGTTTGTATGCTGCCACCAGTAGACAACAGGCTGCTTCAAAGGCTTCACCTGTAGGCTCGGGTCTTGGATCTCCAGGGTCTTCCTAGTGTTAGGTCTTATGAGTCTAGCACTAAGTTTCAAGGGAAATGATCTGTGGTTATTATCCCATCTTCTCATGAGTTAAAGGGCTTCATTTCACCCAAAGTCTCCACATTGGGATAATACTGGTGAATATAGTTCCTTATCCACAGAGGCTGATGCAAAGATAGGTTTCATCAGTGATTGACTGGTACAAAACCAATGAAGACTCAGAGATGAAGTTAGACATATACTGAAGATGATTGTAATGAAGGCTGAAACATGAATCCTTTTTTTTTCTAGAGCAAAGGTGTCTGCTGGGTACCAGAGAAGGTCATGCTTGAGCTCTGTCATGGAGAGAGTTCTGCTTTCTGGGGTTGGGAGTAGCCCATCGACCATCAAATTTGATGTTAAGCTATGACCTGCCTGAGAGTCATAGCCAAAGTGTGCCTAAAATCTTGGGAAGGAAAACATAGAACCACTTCAACATTGGCCATGTTGTGAGTCAAATCATGTGTCTATCCTGTCAAGATTCATGTCTCTGCCCTACAAGGAGGAAGTTCAGAAATGAAATATAAGGCTTTAATAAAAATCTTTGCTTTCTGTCCAATAGTCTCACACTAAGCTCCAATGTACTTTAGTTCTAGTCTTGCATCCTCTTCTCAGGTCAGTAGAGTCTAACGGCACACAGGGCCAGTAGAGATTCTGTGAAGGGTGGAGGAAGGAATATCATATCTAGTTAGCTACTGTAGTTCTAGTGGCTCAGTTCATTCCCAGGCACTGTCCTTGGGGGAGAACTTGGGAGGGTTTGTGTAGCATTGGGTTATACTGGAGAGGGTCTAGTACTGGGTTCCACATGTAAGGCTTGGACTTATCTACTTGCTCCTCTTCTTTAAAAGTAGGAGGTATCTTTCTCAGTGCTGCTTAGATTAGTAAAAGGCAATACAGTCAACTCCATCCTGTCTCCTTCACTGTATCCTTGTTATTGTGCTAAAACCAAATACTGTCGTCTCTCACTTGGATTCTTTGAAGAGAGACTGGTGCATAAATAGGTGTCCAATATGGTGTTCTGGTGAAGTGTTTGGTGAAAGACCTTTTCAGCCTACATCTTGCTCAAGCCCCTGTTTCCATACTAATTCTTCTCACTTTTCTGTATGCCTTTACTTCTCTATCACTGTGCTAGAATAACACAATAGAAGGAACTTATAGAAGCAAGGGTTTATTTTAGTTTTGATTCCTGGGGGGTGGATAAGAGTTAAGAGTTCATTGCTATAAAATCAGGGAAGCATAGCAGAGGCAGGCATGAGCGTTCATATCTTAAACCACGAGCAAGACAGAGAGAGAAAATTGGGGATGGTGAGAAGCTTTTCAGCCTCAAAGCCTGCCCATATTACCAGACTTCCTCCAACAAGGCCACATCACCTAAGCCTCCACAAACAGGGCTGCCAACTGAAAACCAAGTACTGGAAGTGCAGAGCCTATTAGGAATATTCAATTTTATACCACCACACTGTAGTTGTACAGAAAAATAATTTTGTTCTTCTTGGACTATATCAGTATAATTGCTTTATTGATAGAAACCTTAGGATCTATTTAATGAATATTTTGTTGTGGCATATGCTATACTTGTATCATTTTTATTTGGATGCCAGTCTGTGGTTCCAAAGATACTTTGGCTTGCCTTGTTTCTTGAAAACTCACTTTAAGAGTAATAAAAAAATGTAGATGTATCCATTGAGACCAGGCTCAACAATGCTGCATTTTAATTTGCTGTGATTTTCTGTACTGTCAGTTGCAAAGAGATGTTTCCTTGATGAGGGGTGAGGACCTCACTTATTAGTGTTTGTCTTTTGGGAAAACTCTCCTCCTGTGTATGTTGAGAAGAGACCATGTGATGATTGGTAAACTTTTTCTTTTGTGCTTTTTGGTCTTCTAACTGCCCATGACAATCATGGGGGCAGTCACTGCACAGAAATCAAATATAAATTAAGCTCTTGATTTTGGGCAAATTAAAAGTTATTCTGCAAGTCAGGCAGTGGTGGCACACGCCTTTAATCCCAGGACTTGGGATTCAGAGGAGGGTGGATTTCTGAGTTTGAGGCCAGCCTGGTCTACAGAGTGAGTTCCAGGACAGCCAGGGCTATACAGAGAAACCCTGTCTTGAAAAAAAAAAACCAAAACAAAAAGAAGGAAGAGGAAGAGGAGGAGGAGGAGGAGGAGGAGGAAGAGGAGGAGGAGGAGGAGAAGGAGGAGGAGGAGGAGGAGGAGGAGGAGGAGGAAGAAGAAGAAGAAGAAGAAGAAGAAGAAGAAGAAGAAGAAGAAGAAGAAGAACAACAACAACAACAACAACAACAACAACAAGAAGAAGAACAAGAAGAAGAACAAGAACAAGAAGAACAAGAACAAGAAGAACAAGAACAAGAAGAACAAGAAGAAGAACAAGAAGAAGAACAAGAAGAACAAGAAGAAGAAAGGAGAAAGAGAAGGAGAAAAAGAGGAGAAGGAGGAGAAAAGAAGAAAAGTTATTTCCCTTCTTCACTCAACCCCTGACAACTATCCTTTCTCAGTAGACAATGTCTGTATTTCTTTTCCTTTTTTCAAATCCAAGAAACTTTTCTTATAGCCGTGGTGAAGTCCTTATAATTCTGACTCCTGTTGTCATGGCTCCTTTTGTACTTAGAGGCACAATACTTCCCTTTATTACATATCACTCAAACCAGAGTCAGTGTATCAAGAACACTGAAACCACTTACTAAGTCGAGCTCCTCTATTTTCTTATGGAACTCTTGACGAATTGAAAAGAACAATAGACTGCCAAGGGAGAATGGAGAGAAAGTTGGATTTAAGTGTTTGTATCCCCAGAAGAGGGTGTTAACATGTACAGAAGTGTTAGACCTCTGCTGTGAAAATCACAGTGACACATGTTCCTGCAACTCACTCAGCCCTGACTTAACAGTCATTTGCAATCTCATAAGGGAAAGAGTGTCAAGTACAAAATGTATTTCCATATCTTTCGAGTGTTAATGCATATGAAACACTAGAGGGAAAGCCATTATAGAAATAGAATGACTATACTCCCACCCACATTAAAAAATATGATAGGGTGCCTGCCTGAAATTGTATGTAGAATGCTGGTTAAATGACATGTGTGTAAGCCCATAAACTTGAAAATGGCCAAGTCTAATACATGATAAGTACATGGTCACTACCAAAAGTACCTTTTATTGATGGAATGTGATTTTTGTTTACTTGGTACTTTTTGTTTTGTTTTGTGGGTTTTGTTGTTGTTGTTGTTCTAAAACATCTCATTTTTTTTAACCTTCCTGAGGGGAGGACTTTAATTTAGAATTTTAATAACTGTGCTTTAACTACTTTCGAAGATTGAAAAACAGCCAGATCTCACTCTAAGGGAAGTATTTACAATTGGATAAAGTTTGTTATTGCAGGGCTGTCAAATGGGAGGTAATGATCACTGAACCTAGGTGTAGCACACCCTGGGTAGGGTTTCTTCTGAAAGACTATTATACATGGGGTGTGACACCATTCAAAGTCCACTCATTTCTATTTTGCATTTAAGACTGATCTGGGTGACATATAAATGAACCACAATGCAGTTACATCTTTGAAAAGTCCATAATCTTGACTCAGACATGGCCTGGCATATTTGACAGTGAGAGATCTAGTACAGAGGTTCTGCAAACCTTCCAAACATTGACAACAGATTTTTTTTAAAATTATTTTTAAAGTTTCATTTACTGCTTCTATATTTTGCATCAGGAACGTTATTTTAGAGTTCAGAAATCATGCTAAAAAGCAATTGGTGTCCTTGTGACACTAAGACCTATGCCAGAAAAAAAAAGCACTTTGTTGCCATGGGGATCAGTAAATAGTCCTTGTCTGAGACACTAGTTCCCAATATCAAGATGGGTGGGAGAAAGAGCTTCCCACAGACTGTTTTCTCTAGACTAAAAATATAGTATGCGTTCTACTAAAGGGCAATTAAAAATTCTCAGTTATTTAGCCTTAAGGAAAAACACCCTATCATTTTTAGAACAATGAAGCATCAAGTCAGCTACATAATACATTGAGATTGTATTTGTGTATGACATTAATTATACTTACGGCCTGTCATGTACGTTTTGTTGCAAGCACAGCTTTTTTTAGTGGCGTTTCATTGGGTTCCTTAAAATGGTTTATGGAAATTCATGTATGCGTTACAGATAAAATATGTATTTGTAAGCATTACGATACAAATTTAGCACATTGAACTGAGCTCCTCAAAAAGCTGTTTGGTTTGTGGATACATTATTCGGAGTAGCTTCCATGACCCTAAATTATTTTTAGTTCTATTTTGTGGCCAAGGTGTTCACTGTTTCCTAAAGTCTAATAATAAATAACATATTGACATAATTGTAATCAGCTCTAAGATTTATAGGATGTTATACAAAGCGAAAAGTATCATTGTCCTCAATAATTTTATAACTCTGCTTAGTATGAAGATATCAAGTATGAAAAATGCTACCACATTTTCCTAAAGGTACAGAGATAATATGTGCATGGTTGACTTCAAGGCACACAAATAAAATATACACAAGGTAATACATTACCTTAGATTTACATCTCAAAATAGAAAATACATTTGTCTCTTTAAGTAAAGTTAGATGACTTGAGGTTGTAATGCCACCCCTCCCAAAGAATAAAAGGCAATCTAGCAAAAACCCCAATGCTAAGCACAGGAAACCTGTCCTCAAGTTGTTGGGCAGGAAGGATCCCAAGAGACTTTCAAAACCACTTAGGATATTGCTTTTGCCCTTGGTTGCCTTCAAGCGCTTGAAGGTAAGACTCTATTAATGAAGACACTTGAGACACAGAGCTTGGGAGGCTTGGAGAGCTTGGAGGACTTGCAGGACTTGGAGGACTTGAGCCACAATCCTCTCCCTTGAGGACTAGTTCTCGTAGTATCCAAACGTGACGTGTAAGGTGACGAGGAGAAAAGCACACATCTCAGCTATGAAGCCTGCAAAACACCACAGTGACCAGCCTTTCAAGACACCCCCAAAGGTGGGACAGTGACACATATTTTGGGGGTAAGTGACATCTGTCTTATTGTCTTTGTTGTAGTTGCTAACTTGACACAAGCTAGAGTCATCTGAAAAGAGGAATATAAATTGAAAAAATAAATGCCTCCTAAACATTGGTCTGAAGGTAACCTTGTATGGGATTGTCTTAGTTAGTGATTGGCATGGTAGGGTCCAGCCTACTGTGGCTGGTGTCACCCTGAGCAAGCCATAGGGAGAAACTGGTAGTAGACAGTGTTGCTCCATGACTTCTGCTTCAGTTCCTGCCTCTGCACTCCTAACTTGAGTTCCTTCCTGACTTCCTTTGAAGATGGAACTAGAAGATGAAATAAACTCTTTCCTCCTCAAATTATTTTGGTAAAGCACAGGGATAGAAACTCTAACTAAGACACCAAGTAGACTCAAGTTCTGCTCAATATGAGAGAATTCATCCTTATATTGTAAATGTAGCAAACTTAACCATGGCTGAGGAGGTCATGGACCCTCAAGGAGAATCTGCTAATGCCATTTTCCTAAACCACTATGAGTTCTAATACCATAAGCAAGGTCTAAATATTTGCTCGTATATACAGAGAAGTGTAGCTCTCACCATTCATCAAGTATGCTTCTTTTAACAGCAGATATAGATTACTACAGAAATCTACGAGTGGTCAAAATGTAGAGAAGAGCTGATAGGTGCACAAGCCAACTTAATGCATCTAAAACACAATCCATGCTCTCAAAGATTAGGAAATATTATAAAATAGGAAGAAGGAAGATCACAACAGCCATAAAACAAGGGAATCTATAGTGAGCTAGTGTCTTCTCTACATAATAGGAGAGCTGCTGCCATGAAATTTCAACAAGAATACCTCGAACTGAGACTTTCACAGTGATAATACCAGTTGACATGCTAAAATAGGTGGGGAAATTCATAAAATCCTGTTCCTTGATGATTTTCTACAGGCGATTAATAGCTTCTAAGAAAGGAGGATCTTTTTTTTTTTTTCAAGGACAAGCCCTGATAGGTAATCCAAGCTCAAGTGATCAGCCTTAAATACTATATATAGGATATATATATATATATATATATATATATATATATATATATATATATATATAGTGTGTATGTATGTATGCACATATCTATGTAGATGCATGCATATATAACATATAGCATACAACATACAACATATAACATATAACAACATATAGTTAATATATAATTAATATATAATAACTGTTGACTCAAACTCTGGGACAAATGGCTGAGATGACTAACATATCACAGTAGACATGTCTATCAGGGTGTCCCAGCATCTCTCAGTCCCTACCAGTTACAGAGTATGGATGGCACACCCTGCTCTCTATCTTAAACTCTCCAACCCAGGGTCTGGGCTGCTCTTCCCCAGATGCTCTTCTCTATATAATCCAGCCATTTTCGATACCTGCCTCTTTTTGTACCTTTGTGCTCTTGGCTGCTGTAACTCCCCCCCTTCCCCTCCCGCTCTTCCACAGTCTAATCATATCCACTTTGAATCTTCTCTCCAAATGTCTCTGTCTATGCTCTCTCACTTATCTCTAGCAAAGTTTTCCTTCACCATATCTAGGAGCAGTCATATCCTTTCCTTCCTTTTTATTTCTTTTTAAATTAAATAATATTATAAGAATATGTAATAAGTTAATTATATATAATTACAATTTGTTATAGATCATAATATATTCTACTTTAATATATGGTATTTATATATATTATAGATTACAATTATAAATTAAATGAGTATGTAAATATGTATTTATACAATAATTCAATGTACTAATATATTTAATATAATAATTTATATGCATAATCATTTGATATATTAATATATAATAACATTATATGCATATATATTTATATTTTTTATATACTGTTTTTGCAGAACACCAAGGTTTGGTTCTCAGCACCCACTTGGTCTAACTGTTCAGAGGTTCTGATAATTTTTTCTGGCCTCCAACAAAACTGAGCACCCACATGTGCATGTGCACAGACACGCAGACACACACACACACACACACACACACACACACACACACACAAACACAAACATGAGTGTGTATGTGTGTGTCTGTGTGTATAAAAAGAATAATTAGAAACCACATTAATTTGAATGGGAGTTGGGAGGCACAGAAAGAATTCATGAGGGAGAAGATGAGTAAAAATGATGTAAATACAATATCCATATAAGAAATTCTTTTGTAATATACATATACTTGTAGATATAGATAGATGATAGAGAAATAGATGGACGGACGGACAGACAGACAGACAGATGAGCAACCTTTCCCACTGTGGTATAAGGACAACAGCACACTTTACAAACAATGACTTTAATGACCACCACTGTATCAGGTCTTTGGGATTTAGTCCTGTGATAACAATTCTTAACTCTGTGTGTTTTCAGAAAAGTCAACTGAATCAAAGAGCAATTAGGTAAAAATCATCGGCTATCACTACGATCCCATAAAGGGTATTTTATTTTCAAAGACTAAGCAGAAGGCTTGGAGAGATGGCTCAGCCATTAAGCTTACATCACTCTTGCAGAGGACTGGCTTTTTTTTCCCGTAGCCACTGATCCTTCAGTTTGAAAGATTATGACACTCTCTTCTGTCCTTGTGGGCACTGCCTGCACATGATGCTCTTATATACGTGCATGTAAAATGGTCACATACATGGAAAATCCTTAAAAATACTGAGCACAAACAGAAAAAGAGCTAATTTTGACTTAATTATAAATTTTACCAAAACCAAACTTTAATCTTCTCAGAAGCTAGATTACTTTCCTCCCCTTCCTAGTCATCCTCTTTCCATATGACCACTGAGTCTGAGTCAATATATTTATTAGCCAAGGTAACAAACCAGGCTGTTAAAAATCATTATCATCACTCTTCACACTGCCTGACTTTAAAGACTCTTTTTCATTAAAAATATTCTAGTTCCAAATGAGTAGAGTTCATCAAGAGACCACCACTAACTATGATGTGTGCTTATTGATCAGCTGTTTTTTCAGGAGCTCTGTAAGCAATGTTTCCTTTTCCATATACATCCCTGTTTTTCAGGCATGCATGGCTCCTTGTCCCCAGAGAGATGACTTCTGCTCTGACCTTTAGCTCTGACCTAGAGCTAAGAGCTTCATGTCTTTTCTCAGCTTCCTCTTCAGCGTACATCTATTCCCAAAAGCCATCCCAAGGCCTAGTATTATTTTTCTACTTTCCTAAGATTAGCGTTGGCTCCTATACCTGTAAAACAACATATAACAAAACATCAATCACACAAACAGAACCCAAAACACACTGTGTGCTATGTTAGAGTCAAAAGAAAAGTGTTATAATTCTTAAGGGTTCCTCATTGGATCAATAAGTAAAAATAGCCAAATGTTCACCATCACACATGGTCTTTATAGTATCATTGTGTTTTCCTTAATGAACTATCACTCACTTACTGAGCTTCTGTACATTTTGCTGGATTTCTGTTCAGGATCTGTGTTCATCTCCTGTCCCCTCTTTTTCAAAGTCAAACAAAATGTGTGTGCATAGAAAAATGTCTGCATTCTGTTTCCACATTAGTGGCTCCCCACTCATGCTAGTCTCATCTAACTTCAGAATACCTTGTTCAGATGATGTCATTCACTTTCAGGCTTACTTAGGAGACAAAAATGAGAATTACTGATTGTTCTGTAGTCTCTCCCAAGGCTAAACCATTTAGTCCCTTCTCTACTCTGAAAATCTGTTTGCTTTGCACCAGGTCAGTAATGACCCTTCTGCTGGAGGGTGAGAAGTCCATTTACAAGGACACAGGAATTTCTCCCTCTCTCTGCATGCCACCTGCTAATGTGAGTCTTGGCATGCCAGACCCTAATTGGCAAAGATAAGTATCAGTCGGAAAAGCATGTTCCTAATAAATGTGTTATGTCTATTCCTTGAGTCTTTCCCTTCAGATACTGCCATTATCTGAGTATAAACACTGTTTACCTACCATGGGAGGTGGGATGGGATGAATGGGCCAAGGTTTAGAATGGGCATCTTCCACTTCCACTGCTGTTGTTCCTAAGGGCTCATCGTTACTTTATCTCTGACCATACACAAAAACACAGTGCCTTGTAATAAATATTAAATAATCCTGGTGATGGTTTCCTTTCCACCTGAAACCATTTATGTTCCTGGGTGAAACACACACACACACACACACACACACACACACACACACACACACACACACAGCCATATATTTTTAAATATGCCTTAGGCAGCACAATAACTGGGCAACCGGGTATCCACCATGCAGTTAGAATCCATTTTCCTACCAAAAACTCTTACTACTTACTAACATCTATGTTTCATCTGGGCTTCTCTTAACTCCAATTGGCCAGCCTAGATGTCCGTGTTGTATGGCTCAGCTACCACATTGCAGCTCTCCTCCATCCTGCACATTCTTCTCTCCCCATCTCCTCATTGTCTACTCTCTCCAAGCCTTCAAAAACTCAACTCCACCCATGGTTCTTCTCATCTATTAGCTGCTGGTGTCTTTATCAGTCAAAATTAACTGGGGACAGGGTTCCTCATTTTCTTATGTGGGGACTCTCTAATCCTTGGGGCAAACAATTTTGGGGGACTCAAATTAGCATTAGAATACAAGCAGCATTAGGCCAACCCATTATATTCCCCCCTTTTATCCAATTAAAAAGGTTCTTTTTTTTCTCAGATAGAAATTGAACATAATGTGGGTAAGAAAAAAAATACTTTCTTCTCTCTTTCTCTCTCTCTCTCTCTCTCTCTCTCTCTCTCTCTCCCTCTCCCTCTCCCTCCCTCCCTCTCTCTCTCTCTCTCTCTCTCTCTCTCTCTCTCTCTCTCTCTCTCTCTCTCTGTGTTTGTGTATACTTTTTAACTCATTATTAAATATATATAATTTCCTTTCCTCTCCTCTTTTTTCCAAATTTGCTTTAAATGAGAGATGATGAAAACTTAAGGGGAAATGGAAGCATATTTCCTCAAATCCACTTGCTTTTCCTTTTGTGTTCCTATGTTAGTATAGAGCTGTCCAACTGGTCTCTGGCCCTCTTGCCTATAATCTTTCTTTTATGTCACTTTCACCCATACTAAGCTTAGGTCTTTTTGTTTGTTTTGTTTTTTGAGATAAAGTCTACCTGTGTAGCCATGGTTGACTGTGGAACTGACTATGCTGATCAGGTTGATTTGGTTATACAGAGATCAGTGTTTGCCTACCAAGTGCTGGGATTAAAACCTTGTGGCACTCTCTTGTTTTTGCTGCCCCATATTACAGGACTGGACTTGTATCTATCTTGGCTCTAAAGATTTTTTTTTCAAAACATCCCATATTGATTTCTATTTAATATCCTCAAATGAATTGGTATTCTTCTTTCACCACAACCATGACAGCACTTGTTGGCCTTTTATTTTTGATATTAGACATAATTACAGGAGTAAGCTGGAACCTCAAAGTAGTTATAACTTAAATTTCTCTGCTGGATAAGGATTTTAAACTTATTTTCAAGTATTTAATGTTCATTTGTAATCTATTAGTCCTTACTAATTAGAATATTTTTGTTGTTATATGATTTTTGCAGGTCTTTATATAGTCTAGATGTTAAACTTCTCTCTGCAGTAAATATGCCAAGCTATGCTCCCTTTTGTTCTGCAGTTTCTCCATCCTGCTGACATGTTCTTGTGCACAAGCTATTAAATCTCATGAGTCACTTCTTGTGCTTATTTCCTGAGGTATTAGAGTCATTTCTAGAAAGTTCTTACCCATATCCACGACTTAGAGCGTTTCCCTCTATTGCTTTTGGTATTCAACTCTCATATAATAAAGGTCTTTTTTTCCATTTTGAACAGATTTTTATACAACCCAAATATATGTAAATTTTCAACATTTTAAAATACAGCCTGTGAGATAATATAATGAGAGTTCTAGTGATAAAAAGTTACTTTTTAATCACTATACATAAATACTACATAGCTATTACATAAATCAGTGTAGATATTGCTATCCCTTAATTGTTTACTCTGGGATGTTCTCATTGTTGTCCTTCAAAGAAAGATATGGACAAATGTGAAAGGCAGTAAGAGTTTAGGCCTGAGTGTTATAATATATGGTGAGCATGCTGGATAGGGGGTATCTGGCAGCCCCATGCCAAGCTTCCCTCTGAGAAATCACACCATCCAACAGACCTGATATAGGGAGCTGTACTTGGGAGAAGGAGAGGGACAGAAGGGGTAGATGCAGACAGACAGGAGCAGAGCCATGAGGGCAGAGAAAGGGGCTCTTGAGAACAGGGCATCAAGAAAGACAGACAGAGGGAGAAGGGAAGGAGGAGGGGGAGAGGGGAGAGAGGAAGAGGGAGAAGAGGTGGGAGGGGAAGAGTAAAAAGAGAGAGCTGCTATGGCAGAGCCCTTTTCTATGCAGCCAGGCCTCACCTGGCAGAAGCAGGAAATGAGGGATGAAGGCCCGTGATGACATTGCAAGGTCCCTGAGAGGAGCCCAGAGGTGTCATCTGTAGGTCAGCACAGAGGAGCACTACCCCTTGACCACTTCCATCACCTACACACTGTTATTTCTAAGGGGCAGTGTTTCAGGTTTGTACTTCTGCTTCTTTGTGGCCAACATCATTCAGTATACTCACAGTTCTGATTTACTATACATGTAATCCCCGTGGTTTCTTGGAGACTCGTGCTTGTCTCTTAGCATTCTCATTTGCCCCCTTATCTCCATTCTCCCCCTTTCTGTTGAGCTGCCTGGCAGCTGGACTAAAAAACAGAAAGCTCCCATCCCCCACCCCTCAATGGATGCAATCAATGAGAAGAACTAGGAAAACACATGTACCAGGGAAGACCTGGGTGCTCTGCATTGTCATCTCATGACTTGCCTGGCTGTGGTCCTAGTAATTGCTGTGCTCCTCAAGTTCATAGCTTCTGCTGAACAAACTCACAGCCATAATAACTCCAATAAAAGACTTCATTATCATTATTTTTCTGCTTAACAGCTTAAATATAAGAATAATACAGACTTCCTGATATCAGAGTTCTTAGGTACTCTATATGTCATTGCTGAATCCTGAATGCTATTTCTTCTATAAAGAAAAAAATAATAATCCTTGCTCCGTTAGGTCCAAAGCGGGGCCTCCAAAAATGGCAGAGTTGGCAACAATGTACTAAACAGAAGGACTCTGTCCTGGGAAGCAGCAGAATTGTTATTGGCAAAACAAGTCCAATTCAGTATTTCTCAGGAATCTTGTATAGCAAGTTATTGTTTACCAGGAAAACGAATCTCTTAAAGTGGGATTTATTTATCAGGAGCTCCCCTTAATCTACCCTCAAAGGTTAATTACCTCAAGCCAAGCCATGCTGTGCATCATATAAAACCTGTGTGTTTCCTCACCATTTTGTTTCTCATCCACCTTTGGAGATAGCCTTGGGAGTTTGATTCCTAATAAACTTTATCATCCTTCTTGATTCTCCTTAGAGAGAAGAGGTTAGGCCAGTCAGCATCTACTTTCTTTTTAGTCAGTTGGCAAGAGTCTCCTGTAAGGTCTAACATCCCTAGTTTCCATTATCTTTTCTGTGTCTCAACTGGGGTGATCTTTTAAATACAAATCAGACCCCTTTTAACTTAAAGCTGTATATGTTTTATTAGAGTGTTTTATGGGCTGTGATCCAGCTAGTACAATTATGGCTATCTACAAGACAAGATTCCGTCAGTGTTCGGTCCTGATGTCTCAGTCTATACAGTGTTAGAATCCTGAAGAAATGGGTTCTAATACAGGGAAATCTGTGCCTCAGCAACAGGTTAGACGAAATTGCCAGTCAGAGTAAAAGTGAGTAGGAAAAAACACAGGCTTTCTTGAGTGTCTCATCAGAAAGTATGAGCCAGATTTAGGGTAGGTTTTTTTCTACTTCAATTGATCCATTCAAGAAAAATAGCTCATAGGTGTGCCCAGAGACTTGTATTTTAGTTCATTCCATATATAGTCATGCTGACAAACAATTTTAGTCATCACAAACTCAAAAAACCACTTTCTTGAGGAAACCCCTGAGAAGTCTAGAGATCACATGTTCTGTTGGCTCACCTGTCACATGTTCTAAGATACACTACAGCTATGTTTTATAGTGGTTGCCTCAATTCTGGTTAAATGTACGTTACTTTTCCACATCTCAGGCCTGGAGAACAAAATATGATTTCAGTCTCCTTTCACTTTGTCTCCAATGTGGGTCGAATGTTGTACAGACTATCAGAACTCAATAAATATTTCTGAATGGATACATAAATTAAAAAAAATAGACTAAGAAAGTGTATCATATTTTAGGTGGATGGGCAAATAATGGAGAGCACCAAAAACAAATGTTAGAGGGGATTGCATTGGCAGGATCTTGAACAGGCTTTAGATACACAAAGAGAAATGTGTACCTTGGAGTTTGATAAGCAGAAATTGTTTTGTTAAAGTCTGATTCTGTTAGATTTGTTGCCTGACTAAATAATGGATTTATACATGTACTGCTAGAAGAATAGAGGCCATGGATTTGGTAGAAAGCAAGGGGATATGAGGAAAGAGATATTGGAAAGAAAGGGAGGGTTATATTATTATATTTGAATTAAAAATAAAATGTATCATCTTTTTGCTGGAAGAAGCTGTAAATAGAATAATTAAGAAGAAAATTCAGTTTTCTGGAAAATTCATATGAGGGGCATATGCTTGTTTGCTTTTCCTTAAATTTGGTTTATATTACAATATTCTGTCAGACACTAAAGTTAACAAGAATTAAGACTTCCCAAGGTAAGAAGGAGCCCAGAATGTTCATTGGTTTAATCAAGTTCTTGTGGAATTCTGACACCCGTGTAACTTCAAGAACTAAGAAACAGGAAAAAGCCATGAATTATAGCTATGATTTGGCTGAACAACTGCACAGAGAGGCGTCTATGCTGATAAGGAATCTGTAATAACTTTCAAGCTGCTAGATCAAGGAACGTGTCCATACTATGGCTAAGGTGGGGAATGGGAGACCATTCTGCATCTCTAATACTGGGTCGAGTCAGTTGTGTTTTTCTCACCTACTGGTTTAGACTCAGAGAAGTCTATCCTACTTGTCCATGGAAAAATTAAAGCCAGAATCCTTCATTACATGAAATAAGACAGATTGTAGCCAATCTTGGGTTTTTCTAATTTCTGCTTTTCCATTTTCTATTTTAACGTTTTAAAAATAAAAGCAGCAGATGATATGACATTTTAGACTATATATTTGTCTGTCTGTCTGCCTGTCTGTCCATCTGTCTTTCTGCCTGTCTCCTTGTCTGTCTTTCTTAAAGGCGTGCTATTTATATGTTTCATAGTGAAGTTGTGTTACATTTAAAAGAAAATGCAAAATTTCATATAGTATTTAGGCCTTCTCCGGGATACTATTCACCATTTTTTTGTCTATTTTTTGTCTGACTCATCACAGTTTAGTAACATATTAAAAGCAATCCTCGTATAAGAGCAACTCAGAAAGTGTTTGCCCCTTAACCAAGTTTGATAAAGCACTGTCCACATGGGGCTGATATTTGCTAATCTTTGGTAGTATTACTGGTTCCATAAAAGTGTGTTCCAGTTTTAATATTAGTTTGACCTTTATTTAATGCCAGGTTAATAGTAGTATTTCCTGGAATTTGGACTTAAATATAAAATGTAGCACAGGAAGTGAAATTAAATAAGAAAGTGGCCTATCTTAGTAAACCTGTATCCAGTATGCTTATAAAGTACTATAAATATACTTTTATACAAAATATTGAAATGCCTCTTTTGGCAAAACATTCTGGGATGGTTGGGACAACACAGATCTGGCCAAGAGACACTGATTACCACGTCTGGATCCTGTCCTAGCACGTCACCTTATCAGCCTGCCAGGCTCCTCATCCCTCAAATGTCAGGATGACTTATCCCTCAGCACCTCTCCTGGCTCTGCAGTTCTCTGATTCTCGGTTTCATTAACTAAACCTCTCTGGAGTTTTTTAATAGAAATATGACTTACTCTGGGAACATCTGCTGTAGCTTGTAACATATATTGCAGAGCCCTTGACCTTCATTTTGCCACAGGAAACAGATGTTCCATCAGATTCTAGGCTTGTTTTTCTAAAGGACCATTTAGGACACTTGTGCCATAAGTAGTGTCAATCTGACTGAAAAAAAACATGCTAGATTTGTTAATATTACCTTTAGGTGGCTTCTTAATCAAAGCTGCAAATACCACTAATGATTTAATTCGGAGCCACTTTAGCGTTAGGAGTTATATACTCAGCCCTTTTGCATTTTTATTTTTATACATATTGTCAGATAAAAAAATATTCTTGCTGAAAATATCATACTTCCTCCAATCACACATTTAAAAATAATTCTAGGATGCACCGATTTCCATATTAGTTGACAAAACATCCTGTCTTCATGTCTCCTAGTGAATGGGCATCTCACTACGTATCATCATATTTTTGTTTATCATTTACCCCAAGTTTGCTTACAGAATGCACAACACTGGAAATCATTTCCTTATTTAAGTGTTCACGTGATTCTTTATTTGTTTTACAATTTCTGACTAGAGCAGAGAGTTTGTGTCATAGTCTGGCCTTGAGCTTGGCATCTGTCACGCTAGCATTTGGTAGGCAGAGGAGGCAGGAGGGTAGTAAAAGGAGAAGTGAAAACCCAGCTTTAGCTACATGACAAGTTTGAGACCAACCAAGTCTAAACCAACCTGAACAAAATATAAGCCAATGTAAATTCAAAAGTCTGCGTAGTATAAATGATAAAATTGCTTCAATTCAATCTGTCATCTCTTCATCATCTGTATTATTATTATTATTATTTTATATGTGAAAATATAAATATGATTATGATACATTTTCATCGCAGATATGTATCATAAAGTGCTTTCTTCTATGGTTAGTCCCTAGCCCAAGATCAATATTTGATCCCCCAAATAAGAAGGGGGTTAAGCCACATACATGCACACATTCACCAGACTGGTGCAGCTCTGCACTCTGCCTGGCTGGGCTTTCTTCCCAATCTTCTGATGATGTAGGGGAATGCAAAGAGGAACGATTACCTTGAGAAATAGAGCAAATGCTATTTGGGATCACTGCACCTCATCCGTTGTCCCATAGTTACCAGGTAGCAGGCAGGAGGATACATTTAGTAGCAGAGTACAGCTGTACCTGAGAAGTCTCCTTGAGCCCACTCCAAGGATCACTTGCCAGGGTCATATGCTAACAACATCATCATTCTGTCATGCCTTCTGCTCGTTTCTCTGCAGCTAATCAGGCAAACGTCATTGAGCGAATTGGGCTTCCTAATGCTGTTCCTTGCTTCTGTGTGTGGCTTCACTTTCTAGTCAGAATCATGTGCTTTCAGCATCAAGTCATCAAATACTGATATTGTCCCCCTTAAATTAGTTGACCTTTAAAAACTATTACTGCTTGCTTCCGTGTGTGTGTGTGTGTGTGTGTGTGTGTGTGTGTGTGTGTGTGTGTGTGTGCGCGCGCACGCGTGCAGGCACACACACACAAATATATATAAGTGTGCATAGGTTCACATGCCATCATAGACACATGGACGTCAAAGGACATTTTTGTGGTACTTTAGTTTTTTTTTTTTTTTTCAGCATAGTCTTTTTTTATAATAGATTTCTAGTTTTATTTATTTTATTTTTTTACTCAAAAATCTGTTGGTCAACCCATAAAGAAACACTGAGAGTGCCATTTAAGCTTGTATCTTTATGAAAAACATATTCTTAACCACCTGCAGAAGTATTCTGGGAAGTACAATGGGTCTATACATTTGCATACATGATCTGTTTTGCCTGTTGTCTCATTCCTCTCTGTGTCGGTGCCACTCCCTTTATCTCCAGCTACATGTTCTAAGCAGCCTGCTTATGCTGGGGCTCCTTGAATGTCCACATAAACTCTTCTGCCCCCAGAGAGCTGGGTCTGGGGGTTCGTTCTTGAAGAATCAGGTATTCAAGGAAAGGAATATGAAAAATAAAGAGTACAAAATTATCCATGTGTGTTGAAACTCTGAAAGTGTAAAATGTCTAACTGTGACTACTTATGTTCACTACCCCTGATAAGTATGGCTAAGGTTAAATATGCCCACCTTGGTAGAGATGCAGGCACTCATGAGTCACACGACCTTCTCAAGGTCAGACCATTTGGAAACGTTCCAAGCTTTGAGTTTCTAAATGGAGCTCCAGAATTCTTTCCACTACTTCATTCCCAACATCTCTATTCTGGGACTACTATCAGGAGTGCCTGAACGTGTCTTTGGGAATCTCTGTCACTCACTTAAGAACTCTGTAAGGTGGTTTGATTAAAGAAGCAGGAGCGCGCTGGAAGCTTTGATAGGCAACTAGGGATACTGCAGTCTAACAAGTAGGGTGGAAGGACTTAGAAAATCTCTTTCCCTCTCCAAAAGCAGCATTTCCAGAATTGCAAGGGGTTTCTCACAGCAGTATGAGATGAACAGGGAAGCTTGTATCTTGTTCCCGTACTCATAAAGATGATTTTGTTCAGTAAAAACACCCCCATGTCAGTGGTGAGGGAGAGATTCCATGATGTTCTCTGAGAAGTGCATGTAGCAGGTAGGATGCCAGGCATCAGGCCACACTGACTTAAACTGCCTGGAAGGTTGCTGGCACAAGGCGTGAGATGCTCTTGTTAAGGAAGTTACAACACCAAGTCACATTCTAGTCATTTAGGGGTTAGTGAAAAGTGCATTTCTGACTTCTGATTTCCCATTTTAGATCGAATAAGTCTGACTCTAATGAGCAAAGTCCTATGGTTTCTATAAAAGTTCTCAAGGTGGATCTAATGGGTCGTCAGCTGACATATGTTTACTTGTAACATCAACTGTCTTGGGTCATCTAAGTATGAAAGACTACATCAATGACCACAGATTAGTGTATATACTTCTGGGCGTATTATCAATAGCTCCTGGATTGTGTCTCCTGTTCCTTTGGATGGTGACTGTATTCATAACCATGCCATATTATTCTGCTACGTCATGCCACATCCTTCCTGTGGTAAGTGAACAGAAGGAACGATGACTCAAGAGCTGGCCCTAGGTCCAAGTCACACAGTGCAGGGAAGAAACCAGTGTTCATCCTTGTTACTGTGTCTCAGTTACTGTGGCTGCTCTGCTCTTTCTCTGTTTCCTTAACCGTTTCTGTTTCCATATGCTCCATCTTATCACATCTTCTATGCTTTTCAACCTACTTTCCTTTATTCCTTTGATATTATTATATGTGGAATGTCTGTATAAGTATGTGTGTGTGTGTGTGTGTGTGTGTGTGTATTTACATGTCTGTGTACATGTGTGTGTATGTATGTGGTTTGTCTGTGTAGATATTCATGTGTGTGGATATATATATATATATATATATATATATATATATATACATACATACATATATATACATATATATATATATATATATATATATGTGTGTGTGTGTGTGTGTGTGTGTGTGTGTGTGTGTGTGTATCTGTGTACATATTCGTGTCTCTGTGTGTGTGGTGTCTGCACGCATGCATGTGTGTGTGTTTGTGTGTGAGTGTAGGTAAGAGTGTCACTGGCTGTTTTATTCAGCCACTTTCAACCTTTTTTCTTTATTCTTGAGAATCATTCAAGCATACAATTAGATGCAATTATATATACCCATATCCCCCTCCCAACTCCTCCTCATATCTACTTTCATTGTGTCTCTCTTACAACTTCATATCTGTTTTTTATTCTTCCTTCCACAGGTGCATTTTTAAAATTCTCTCCCAACAGTTATCAGTTACCAGTAGTTCATTGTTCCTCTCTAAAAGCCCCATGCTGGGATTCTGTGTGTCTTGAACTTGCACAGGTCTTATGACTACAGTGAACTCATATGTGTTCTGTTGTGTCCAGAAAACAATAAATCAAAACAAAAATGATTTCTTTAAGACCAGACATGACTGGCCTTTGGCACTTATTATCTTTCTGAATCTTCTTCCACATAGATCCCTGATCCTTGGGTGGAGGGTGTGAAATAGGTGTCACAGTTAGGTCTGCGCATGCTATAGTCTATGTACATTATCATTTTCCACAGTACCTATTTTATCTTATCTTGTGAGTTTCTCTATCTGCCCTCCTTTACTATTTTCATTGTATGTGTGGTATGTCTGTGTACATGTTTATATGTGTGGCTGTGTTGCTCAGATACATCACTTCAGTCACTTTCTACCTTACTCCTTTATTCTTGAGAAGTTCTCATGGAAATACAACTAGATATAGTCATATATACCCCACCTCCACCTCCTCCTCCTATTTAATCTGCACATCTTCCCCCACTCTAACACTCTAACTTCAATTCTTCTTCCTCTTCTTCTTCCTCTTCTTCTTCTTCTTCTTCTTCTTCTTCTTCTTCTTCTTCTTCTTCTTCTTCTTCTTCTTCTTCTTCTTCTTCTTCTTCTTCTTCTTCTTCTTCTTTTTGATTATTCTTTCTCCACTAATCAGCTGCTAATAGCTCTTTACAAAGGGATGTGTGGTGGAAGTCATCTACCCCATCTCTGCCAAGATTATGGCTAACTTTATTTTTACAGGTCTTGTGCAGAAAGAACCACAGCTGGCATGAATTCATGAATGTGATAGCTACAGTCTTGTACAAAAGACAGCATTTCAGAACACACCTCTCCATCTTCTAGCTGGCTCATATTATTTCTGATTTTTCCTGAGCCCTGGAGCTTGGGAGATTGATATAAATATCTGATTGATGCTGAGAACTCAGTGTCTTATTCTTAGTAGTTTGACCAATTATATAATAGTTTTTTTTTTAACCTGTGGGTCAACAACCCCAACAGGGCTTGCCTATCAGATATCCTAAATATCACATGTCCTGAATATCAGATATTTATATTATAATTCATAAAGTAACAAAATTATAGTTATGAATCAGCAATGGAACAATTTTATGGTTTGTGGTCATCACAGCATGAGGAACTGTATGAAAGGGTCTCAGCATTAGGAAGGTTGAGAACCACTGTGTTATAATAACTTCCCCAGGCCAAAAAAAGTGTCTCTGACCAAGACTGAGAGCAGCCCATGTCTGTGGGTACAAGAAATAGTATAAGGAAATTTGGCAGCATGTTTCCTTTTATCCTAGAGCTTACAACCTCTCTAACTCTTGGTCTTGACAAGAATTATAGTACCATGTAGATGTCCAGCAGCCATGGATGAACTGGCTTACATGAAAGGGGGTTGGAAATGAAAAATGACATGAGATGGAGGTGGGGGAAGGGTGGGGGGCAGGTGAGAGAAGAATGAAGCCAAGACAAAAGTTTCTGATCAAGGCTCAAAGTTTCATTTTCAGCACTTTGTTTATGTAGAGAAAGCCCACAGGCCTATCCTTTGTTTCACCTGGATTGGTCAACTCCTCAAAGCTCCTGTAGGAAATTGCAAATGTGGTGAGGCCAGAAATCTCCAGCTAGGTTGTAAAACCATCTGTGGGTTTGTTTAACTTACTCAAGGCTGGGAGAAGGGCACAGTACCAGGAATTCTGCCTTGTGAGAAGGCCTCAAATCCAATCGGAAATGTAGTTACCCCATAACAATGATACTACTGTTGGTGCATCTTGCCTGGCTGGGTAAGACCATTGTTGTCTTTCCTTCATGCAGCCTACATAACATTTGTTGGCACCATGAATCCCAGAGCAGGAATTAAGTTTCCTGGTTGGCTTGAAATTGATTTTTCTATGTCCTGTGGTTAGAGAATGTGGTATATTCAAGCAATAGGGGTTTGTTTGTTTGTGTTTGTTTTTGTTTTTGTTTTTATTCATGTAGTTATGATGGCAATAAAGGGCAATGTCAGTATCCTGTGCTGTTTGGAGACCTCTGAGTCCTCCATACCAATAGTTTGTAGTAACATGTCCCATTTTTTAAACTGTAGTTTTATTTAATAATCCATGCATTTTAGGAGTAACATTGTCTACCAAAGCAGGAAAATTCCATTTAAAAAGGGTTCTGTTTTTTTTAAAGTTGTATTTTGAAACGAGTGTAATAACTAGTAGATTTCCCTAAAGCTTTTTCATAGATTCTTACTTGTTGTTAAGCTTCTCACTATTACCCCTTTCCCATTAAACCTTGGGCTCATGGGCAGGACTGGTTGGCCGGCCATGAGGTGTAATGATCCACTGCTACCACCTTCTAGCACTGGGGAATCCAGACACACGCTGCATCTGGCTTTCACATGTGTACCCTGGATCTGAACTCAGGTCTGTGGGCTTACATGGCAAGTGCTTGTCCACCAACTGGCCTCTCTCCCTTACCTATTTTTTTCTTTCATTTTCTCTGTTCAGAAAGTTTGAAAAGTTTAGAAAGTTAAACTAGTTCAAACCCAACACCCGAAGATTTAATATTTCAGTTACCATTATTTGTTCTGAGATCTCTTTATTACTAGATGTTCTCCACATAGTTAAGCAAGCCTAATTTTGGATGAAAGGGTAACTATTGTCAGTTTAAAGTTAAGAACACTAAGTTAGCCGAAGAGTCTGTTCTCAAGAAATCCTCAGACAGATGGATGATATGGGTGTTCTGGATATATAAGCATTGTCAACTATAGAATAGATAACCCCAAAGACACAGTGTTCAGTGTATTCACAAAAGTAGGCCACAGAGATGACTAACAATCTCAACCACAAAAGGTAAAAAGCAGTCACTTAGGGCAAGAATTTAGAACAGGAAAACAAATGAAGATAGGAAGGATATGCCAAGACTGCCATGTTCTGAGAATGTTGTGGGTGGAGTTTGGGGTGGTTAGATAAAGTATTAATCTTTTCCTGTGTCCATCTAACTTGATTGAGCTGTGGATTCTAAGATATACTAAAGCTTCTGGATTTGCATTTGGCCAAGTAGTTGCAGCAATAAGGTGGTCAGTTTACAGCCTGCAGCTTCCTGTTGGATAGACCATCTTTACAAACTTAAGTGCATCTAGTCAAGACATTTTTAATAGTTAGAAAAGTTGAGGCAAGGGAAGTTTCTGAAATAGGTACTGGAAGTCAGATATGGAGTTCTTTTGTCTTCTATGGGCTTTCGCCTTGACTCTGTAGACAAGAGGGCCAGGGAAGGAATTTAAAGAAGAATGTGACTAAAGCAGAATGAGAGTACTTATTCTTCCTAGCAGTGCATGGAATAAGTTAAGAGACTTTCGCAAGTAAATCAGTACAGCAAGAGGCTGTCTGTCCGTGTTAAAAGAACAAGTGGTTGATGCTCTAGAGACTCTTGTGAAATGTGACAGGCAGGGATTGCTGTTGATTGGGATCAAATTGTGGCAGAGATTGCTTAGAAGGTCAGTCAACTCTGAAGGTTAGCATGATGTTATCAATGATGACTAATTAGCAGTTCACTAGAAATCCATGTCTGACCGTTAAGATTTCAAGTGTCCGACTTCAAGATATAGCAGAGTGCAGTTCTGATAGAAAGGTAAGTCGCATAGCGGCAAAACTCAGGTGGTAGCCTTTCCATTGCCAGCATCCTCCAGGCCCTAACTTCAGGGGCCTTTTACCATTCTGAGTGGTGTTGGATTTCAACAGGGTCAACAGAATGAACTATTTTATGACTCATCCTGCTAATCACAATCTATACTCCCTGGTAAATTAATGGGCTTTATTAGTAGTATATTGTTATTCACTGGTAAAGAGTTCCAAAGTTAGAGCAACAATACATCCCTTAAGATGACAACAATAATTGCTAATCACATAAAAAATGTTTACCAGACAGAAGCCCAGTAATGGAGGTTCTAGCCATAATCCCTTAAACCAAATACAATTTCTAATGATTTTTTTTATTACAATACAGAGGATGGTTGCAGATTAACAAACAGGCTTCATGTTCAAGTTCCACATCTCCATATTCCCTGCTCTAAACTTGTGGTTTTCAAAAATTATTGATGCCTAGGTCTACCTTCAGAGAGTTTTTGCTCAATTTCTTCTAGTGTAGCTCAGTGTCCCCAAAGATCCCTTGGCAAGTCTAACTACAAGAAAAGATGCAAACTCTTGCTTGCTTAAACCGCATGGCTTCACTAATTTCCCCTCGGGAACATACTGACCACTTGACTCAATCTCAATGGCTCCCCCTGCAGTTCAGTTCAGATAACATACGCCAGCGGCTGTGCCTAAACACTAATGCTCAAATTTAAGTTTTAGTAAATTTATTTAATGGCTGTATTTCTTGAAAAAAAATCACATCTTGGAATTTTTTTCTTTTAGAATCATGTTATGGATTTTTTAATCACATAATCTTATACTCATCAAAATAACCATAATCATATTTACTTGATTCATTATGCATATAATAAGTTAAAAGGATTACAGATACTAAATGCCTCAAATTTAGAATGCAGTATTATGGGGGCATTCCTCAGAACTACGTTGTTGGGGGTGCTGGGAAGGAAACAGCCATGGATGGAGCGGAATCAGCACGGACAGTCAGTGCCATTGCTTGCAGTTTTCACAGTGCTTTGGGGAAGCTTCTGGCGTCATATGCTTATGAGAAGACTGTAGAAAGTTCCAGGACAACTAGAATAGGTAGGGGCCTCATGGGAAAAAACCACAACACTTAAATGAAAATAGGTTCAGGACAGAGCTAGGATGAAAGGTCTTGTGGAGTTAGCTCTCCTTTAGACATAAGAAGGGCGGCACAGTCCCTGTGCCACCCCATGCATTAAAAACTGGGGATGAGGGCAGTAGGGCCTAAGAAGTGCACTAAATTCTGTATTAATGGAAAGACATTCATAGAGATTGAAGACATAACTGAGCTAGCTAGATGTTTTACCAGCTATTTGACCTTGGATCAAATAATTCGCCCTTGAAATTATGGTTGCTTTTCTGTTAAAGGGTGTTGTAAACTGAGTTCCTAAATGTGAGAATACCTAGCTTAGAGGTGATCTACTAACCTCCACCCATCTGTGTTCACCATGGCTGGAACCCAGTCCTTAGGGAAGTACAGAGGGTCTGGTGATGGCTGCCATAGTGATATAGAACGTCAAGAAACTGAGCCAGTCTGGGAACTCATCACCATACCAAGACTTGACTTTGCCACTGAAGCCACAGTTTCACATGCTAAGTTCCATGTGTTTGCACAGGAGGAACCAGCTTGGTAACCTTACAGCTAGCTTCTTACTCAACAGGAATAACTCAGTCTGGCCTGCCCCAAGACAGGCAGCAGGAGCCTGATGCTCAGTAGGGGCTCATCAGGAAAAGCACTGGCTTCACTTACTTCAGCTTTTAATGTCATTGCCTGGGTTTCCATTTAATTAAGAAGGCTGACCTTTAGAGAGCAGTTTTCCCCCCTTCCTTTAGCTTAGCTTACTATGATCCTAATGGGAACTGAAAATCCGATGCTAAAGAAGGCCACATTTTCCTTGATAAGGCCAACACATTGTCCCTCTCCATACAAAGGCATTTAATAGGCATCATTATGGAGGCATAAGCCAAAATCCCTTCCAAATAAATCTGACCTCAAGCTGTTGAGTAGGTGGCAAGAACATGAAGTTGATGATAAGCCCTAACTGAACGTGCATCAGAAAGGACAGCCCATCCAGCCAAGAGCCGGGCCCTCTGGAATGAATATCCTTATAATGAGCCTTATCTAACACAAATTGAAGTTAAATTCTTACTTAATCATTTAAACCCTTTGGCTGAGGGAAGCAGTCACTTAAAACCTTGATCATCTACAGCATGCGGTATGGTCTATACACATTGGCCAAAAGAACCTTGGCAAAGGACAGTGATGACCTTGGTATAGGGTGTTCTGTACTCACCAATGTTGTCCTCTAGAATGCCAGACGGATAGGGATCTTCATGCACAGGTGACATCTGGAGACAAGCTGGCCTCCTCTCTGCAAGCTCTGGCAAGCCAGTCTCTGTGAGAGAGAGACCTCTGCCTGAGAGGTTCAACCTGACTCTTGGGTGTGGCAACTGTGTTCTTTATCGTTTGGCATCTGAATGAGACTCTTCCTAAATAGCTGGCTCTTGATCACACCTCGGGGCTTGATGACTCAGTATAGCACTCTTACCAGGTGCCCAGCACCTATCAGTGACTGCCCATTCAGAATGTGACAAACTATATGGCCATTGTAACTAGCAAGAAGATTCCTCCAAGTCTCACCCACCTGTAAGTAGTTTCTCTATGACAGACTACTGATAATTTATGGACAGGTGAAACGAGGTAATACCATGTCTATTTGAAAGAACCCCTGGCTCCACAGAGATGCTGAAATTTGTGTTTCTGCAACTGTGAGAATGTATGTTCTCATACTTTATACCTATAATGAGATTTACTGGAAAAGGAGAAGACTTTAATTCTCTGCTTGCAAGATGTTGCCAAGAATCATTAAATTAAAAAAAATGAGACTACAGAAAAATAAATACAGTATAAATGGCTCTCTAAACAAATGGTCCTTGGTAAGGTCGACATTACGTTGTACCCACTGGTTCTGTCTGTGTTATAGTGATAGCAAATTAGCATTGCTTCTCCAGGTATATTCCACTGAATGAAAAGACAGCAGATTCCTCACTTCATTAATCTAATATTCTTGTTCCAGGTGTTAGTATAACTTTAAATGAAGAAAATGCTGAAGAACAACTAGGTAATACTTCACAGCAGTTCCCTCTACCTTCCTAGCAATCACCCTTTCCTTGGAAAATGTCAATCCATTATAATTATTTGCGTTGGAGGTTACATAATTGGCCACATACCTGAATGAGCTGTGGGAGAGAAATTCTATAAACAAAATTGTTTCTGTGTACTTATTGATGTTCAACACATACACAAAGCAAAACATTGGGGGGGGAGAGAGAGAGAGAGAGAGAGAGAGAGAGAGAGAGAGAGAGAGAGAGAGAGAGAGAGAGAGAGAGACTTATCACTGGCATATACCTATCCTCTCATAATAACAAAGTCAAGATTTAGGTCATATCTTGTTTTTTATCTTTGTCTACCGAAGAGTCCTTCCTCCACTTTATAGCTCATTATACACAGAAAATATAATTCAAGGTCAAATACCAATGTTTATCATATGCTATTCAGTTTTATGATAGGAGTATCATGAAAGTTTATTTTATTGAGCTGGCATTAGAAAAATAAAACTCATTCACAGAGGAGTCTAGCTAGAGGTGAGCCTGTCTTCTAGAGGGGCCTGTACACAGAATCGTATGAAGGCTTCAACTTCAATTTTTTTTATATACAAAAAAATCAGGACAGAGATTTACAATATACATATTTTTCTTGCTCTTTTATTATTCTTTTTCTGAACATTAACATCTCTAATGTTTTCCAGGTGCCCTTTAATCTCTGTGATAGATCCACACAATTCCAGTCAGTTTACCAACCCCTCCTGGGGAGCTACTGTCTTGTGCCACCTCTTTATTGTGGGCCTGTGTGCCAGAGGCTTTCCACAGACATCTCTGGCCCGGTCTGGTGTGGGAGTTCCAGCGAAAGGAAGCAAGTGAGGGCAGGGGTGGGGTGGGGGAGAGTTGCTTCCACCGCTTCTACAGTTGGCTCCCCCCCCCCCAACCCCAGTCTCTTCTGTGCTTCCCAGGTTTCCTGGCCAGCATGTTAATATTTCCTGTGTCCACAGAAGTAATATGTGGTATATTTGATTGCCTGTATTTAGTCATGCAAAGGCCTGCTACACAATGACCCCTAACAATATGAATTTAATGTTTGCATGAAAAACTGTGAGGTGGAACTTTCAATATTAAAATCACATTTTGTTGAGTGTTGCACATGTGTTCAGGCCCTCATCACTTAGGACTGGATTTCCTCTCAGGGGACTCACACTGGGGAAGATTGATTCTCTGTTCCTCATGAGCCACTTACCTACAGCTCCTCATCTAAGGGTGAGGCCTTGATCGATTTCCCCTGTCTTCATTGACACCCTGTCTTCATTGACCTGTAGACTGATATTACTATACAGGGCTTGTTTTTACAGCCATACTGTTGAGATTTCACAAGTACAGTTTTGCTGTCATGTTTAGAACACACTACAGTCTCTATTCAGTATCACTGTGTGTGTGTGTGTGTGTGTGTGTGTGTGTGTGTGTGTGTGTGTGTGTGTGTTCTCATCCACATTGACCGTCTGTAGATTTTTGAATGTGGTAACTAACAGGCACATAAGTGTAAGTTACCAATGTGCAGAGCTTGTTTGGTGAACCCTCATCCTCCCTACATTCTCTGGACACAAGTACTCGGATGTGATACGGAACATTCCTTATTCCCTCGGCCCAGACGGCTTTATGGAGCCTGGTGTCAATGCGCACATCTGGAGACCCCATTTTCTTCATGGTAAATTTCCAAATTTCTTTGGGTGCCCGAAGAAAACACTTCTTGAAGCCCACTCCATGGATGCGCTTGTGAATGTTGATGGTATATTCTAGGGTTCCCACCTCGTTGATGGCAGAATGTCCCTTCTCCCCACCCTTCTTGGCAGGAGCCATCTAAATGCAGGTGACAGAGAAGGAGGCTCTAAGTAGGCAGTGGGAAAGCCTTCGCTAAGGTCAATGACTATTTTTTTTTTAAAGCAGAAATCTAATGCTGTTTTGGTCTCTGAAGAAAGAAAATGCACAAAGAAATGGAAATTGTTTTTTAATGTGGCATGGAAATTATTGGAAGCCTAATAAAGAGGAGCAGTTTGGAGAATTTTGACGTTACCAGCAGGGGAGTGTGAAGAGAGACACTAAATAAAAGGTTGGAACAGGGAAAATTGAATTTGGATCTATATCTTATAACATGAAAGGCATTTATCCACTTTAAAATTTCTCTGCTAATTAAAATTTCTCTGCTAATTGTGCCGGCATATATGGATTTGCCTCTATTTAATTCTTATTTATTTAATTCTTATTCATTTTGCATTTTTATCCCTTTTGCTAAATTAAAAGGTCTCTTTTCCTTTCTCGTGACAGGATAGAACTCAGATGAAACTACAATAAGTCTCCACCTCTACTTTTTCTAAACTAATCGTAACCTGTTAATTGTATGCCGTCCTGTCTCCATGCTGGTAAAGCTCTGTTTCTGTCATTATTGATACCTACTTTTCCTTTTCTTACCTTCTCTTGAATGAAACTGCTTTAAAGATTCCACTTCTTCTCAGAATAGTCCCACTACCCCTGCCTATCTTCTGGGTTCTGTTGTCTCTATAGTTAACTCACCATTCAACAATATAGACCAGAGGGAGACCAGACGTTGATATCAATCCCTTCTTTTCTGCAAATAAATTTGGTACCATGCCTTGCTACTCTGCAATCAGGAAAGTAAGAGAAACCCGACACACTTTTCCAGAATTATTTTTTTAGATCTCTGACAATAGTTAAAGTCTTGAGAATATGAAATAATCTGCCAGTGGGCTGTAAGTACATCACCAGTTCTTCAGGTGTCCCGACTTCCTCTCTGCAGCTTTTTAGTTAAGGCACATTCTTCATTCTTTCTTAGAAAGAGATCGAATGAGGCATGGGATCTTACCCTCTTACCATAGGCCTATACTGTAAGGACAAGGTGGCCAATAGATTTTTATAGTCCTCTCTGAACTGGCGCACCATCACCACACCTTAAGAGATGATTTTTTCAAGATTTTAAACATGAGATTATTGCTTGTCAGTCAAAAGTTTAAAAATTTGTACTTTATCATTTTATTTAGTCATTTGTATATGTGGATATGCAAGTGTGTGTGTGTGTGTGTGTGTGTGTGTGTGTGTGTGTGTGTGCTTGTAGGCCAGAAGGAGCTAGAATTATGGACATTTGTGAGTCACCTGATGTGGTGCTCTGATCTGGATTCTTGCCTTCTGATACAGTGTTAAGCACTTTCCATCCTTGATCAAATACCCTTGCTCTTTACCTCACCTTAGTTTATTTACTCATATTCACTATTAAGTAGCTTATGTTAAAAATGTGAAACTTAGATAATATTAAGTAGAAGTTGATTTCTTCCGTACTTATTAGTGTTATGTAATAATAGCTTGTGTTAGTTTTAGAAATTCAAATGCTTTTAAATTATTTAATATTCAATTAATATTCTCTTTTCAAACTGCAACTGTATTGGGGATTGGCCAAGCCACAGAAGGAAATGAACCAAAGAAAAGGCTAAAGAAACATATATAGACACAGAGACACAAATCCGGACACATCAGAGACCTTAATATGTATGCAAAACACCTGTAAGGTAAAACAAACAAACTAACAAACAAACTTACTAAAAAGCTCAGACAAAGCGTTATTAGACAAAAACCTTTTAAAATGCTACAAAAATGTTCACTTTGTGTTGGTCATCTACTTCTGGAGCTGGCCTTAAGAGTGGTTTGTATATATAGTCTCTATAAACTTCCTTTGTGAGATATTATCAGTTGGAAGTAACTTCCGGTTTAGGGATGGGAGGCTGTGTCCACTTCCTCTATCAGCACTGGGACCACATCTGGCCTAGACCCATGCAGGCCCTGTGCATGCTGCCTCAATCTCTGTGAGTTCTTCTGTACATTGGTCCTGTTGATTTAGAGGGCCTTATTTTCTTAGTGTTCTCCATCCTCTCTGGCTCTTGCAATCTTTCTGCTTCTTCTTCTGTAGAGTTTCCTGAGCCTTGAGGGGAAGATATTTGATGGAGACATCACATTTATTCCAAGATCTCTCCCTTTTTACACATTGTACAGCTATAGGTCTCTAGATTTGTTTCCATCTACTGATGGAGGGATCTTCCCTAATGATAGCCACAAAACACTGATCTATAAATATAGCAGAATGGCATTAGAAGTCATTGTATTGCTATGTTCTTTTAGCATCACATTAGTATATAGTATTTGTTTTTTTTTCTCCTAGGTCTCTGGCTTATGTAGTCTCAAGTTCTTGGCCACCCACCCATACAGTGTTGGGCATGGGCTCCATCTTATAAACTGTGCCTTGAACCCAATCAGATATTAGTTTATTTGTCTCACAAGTTTTGTGCCATGCAGGTCACCACTGTAGGTCAGATTGTAGCTGGGTTGGTGTTTGCATTCTCCTTTGGTGGTATTCAGAATACCTTCTAGAACCATAAATAATAATCAATAAGTGTGAAGGCTGTAAGTAGACATCAGCTCCACTTCTCTGTGGTCAGTGATTTGTGTAGGTATCGTCTTTACTAACATGACCTTTATGTTGCCCTATGGAGGGCAACCAGTAGCCTTGGCAATAGGCTGGAGTGTTTAGAGGGTCCCAAAGGGCCCCTTTGTCCAGCAATTCAATTAGGTGTAATCAATCCATTTTCATAACTAGGTGCTTCATTTGGTGCTGAGAGATGTACCACTGTGGCTCTAGCTCCATTTCCCCTGTGTTGTTTAATGATTCCATTTAGATCATCCCCTTCATACATGAATATGATTTAAGAAGCTCTTACTGTGTTAGGATTCAGTGCAATTTTTCAAATGACCCTTTAGTTGCCCCTCTTATTACCTTCCATACTTCCCTCTTCCTTCTATGCTCCTCCTCATATGATCCTCCCAGTTCTGCACCATCCTTCCATAATATCTATTTTATTCCCCCTTCATGGGGAAATATGTTTCTCTCTTCCAATTTCTTACTCTATACCTAACTTCTCTGAATATAGAGGTTGTAGCTTATCTATTTTTGACTTAATGACTAGCACCCACTTATATGTGAATACATACTGTATTTCTCTTTCTAGATCTAGATTATTTCAATCAGAATGACTTTTAAAAAATCTCTCTTTATTTACCTGAAAATTTCATGATGACATTTTTAACAGATGAGTAGTAGTTAATTGTATAAATATATCACATTTTCTTTATCTATCCATAGGTGGACATGCCATCCTTTTCCAATTTCTGGCTAATAAGATTAGAAGAACAATGTATATAGTTAAGCAACTGTGTCTGTAGTAGAATGTAGATTTCTTCCAGTATATGCCCAAGAATAATGCAACTAGATCTTTGGGTAGGCCTATTCTCAGCTTCCTAAGGATCCACTGCACTGATTACCATAGCAGCTATACAAGTTTGCAGTTCCACCAGTAATGGATGAGTGTTCCCCTTATTTTACACCCTTATCAGCATAAACTATCATTTATTTTATTGAGTTTGGCCATTCTGACTGGTGTGGGATGAAATCTCAAAGAAGTTTTGATTTGCACTTCCTTGAGGACAAAGGATGTTGAACACCCCCTTAAGTGCTTCTTAGCCATTTGTATTTCCTCTTTTGAGAATTCACTGTTTAGATCTGAACTGCATTTTAAAATTGAGTTTATTTTTTGATGTGCATTTCTGAAACTTTTATTAGATATATCAGATATTAGTCCTCCATCAGATATGCAGCTGGTAAAAAATATTTTCCCATTCTGTAGCCTACTGCTCTGTCTAAATAATGGACACTCAGAGACATTCTAAAATGTCTGTAAGAAGCTACTCAGTCCATATAGGTTTATTTGTATGTGCATGTTTTAAGAGTTGACAATTTTATATTGTCTAACCAGTTGATGATGGGCTCTACCTTGGTAAAAACTAGTTCTTTCCCTCTCAGCTGTGCTGACATATAGTTCTTTTCTAGAGTTGAGGCATCACGAGCCTTCCCCCTTCCACATTAGCATGGCTATTAGTGTTGTTTTTATTCACATCATGTTATGGCAGACATGTTTGTTAGACTTTATGGGTGTGGCTTCTGACATTCCCAGGAGACACATAATCACAGCAAACTGCCTGTTCCTCTGACTCTTATAATCTTTACATCCCCTCTTCCTGAATGAACCTGGAGCCTGTGGTGCAGGGTGTGTGTGTGATGCAGATGTTTCTCTTGAGATCAGGGTCTACAACTCTGCACTTGACTGGTTGTATTTTTCAATCATGGTCTCAGTCTCTTGCAAAGAAGAGTTTTCCAAATAAGGGGTAAAACTACACATATTTGCACATTTCATAAACTGAACAAGGACAACTACAGTGGACGTGTTAACAGACAGAAGAAAGTCCAGGAGGTCTTAGTCATACACAAAGAACAGCAAGCAACAAAGGAATGCTGAGAACAGGAGAAGTAGTCTTCTCAAGGGAGAACATCAACTGGTTATCCAATACCAAATGATCAGCCCTGAAAAACATAGATATAAGTAACAATATACAGATTGAACACTATGTCCTTATGTACAAATACATGAATATTTATCACCCTATAGTCTATCTATCTATCTATCTATCTATCTATCTATCTATCTATCTATCTATCTACCTACATACCTACCTTTCTTTCCAACTATTACAATTAATGAAAAAGAGTTAGACAGGAGAGATATATTGAAATGGTTGGAAGGAGGAAAGGAAGGGTAAAATGATGTTATTATATTATCACAAACAATTAAATAAAACAAACAATTAAGAAGAAAAGATGTCTTTCAGTAGTAGAATTTGACATTAAAACTCAAAATTTAGAAAATGGTTTCTGTTCCTAATTTCTGATCTGGATAATATAACATATCTGAAACTTCTAAATAATAAATCAGCTTCTACCTTTAGTTTTAAATTCTGTGTTGTGACAATAAAATTCATTCAAGTTTCTTTTGCATACTAACACACACATCTGAATTGCCTCCTTGACACAGAAATTTTCTTCCTCTTTTTTCCTTTGTGAAGTGATCATAATTCTTGCCTATATCAATTTTAATTCACTACCTGGGAATTACCTCCAGGGATTCCTATTATGAGTGCTGATCCAACAAGGAGACCATTGAGCCTTCATAACTAATCCTTTAGGAATGGAAGTGTGGCAAAGGCTCAACATATACAATTATTTAGAACAAGGTTTGGTGCCAGTGCCTCATGTCTTATTTGAAAACTATTAAGGTACTAGGAACAGATCGTTAAAAATTTAGGACACATTTTAGTTTCAAAAGTTTCCATCTGATCCAACATACTGTCTAGATGCAGGCTTGTTACATGTTCAACTTGAATATGAAAAAAATAAGCAGAATGGAAGAAGAGCCAATGGCAATATTTTGAAAGCCAAGAAAATATGAATCAGAAGAAGTAATGCTCACACAAAAGTTTTTCTGGGCTAGTGTCTTCTACAAATGCTGTGATACAGTGTTTGCTGTCATTAGACACCATTTATGCCATGCCAACATTCATTCAGGCACCAAGAACAAATGTCTAATCTTTGAGTCACTACAGCTTACATCACAAAGTTAGCAAGTTAATGTGTTATATTAATGGAATAGATATTCACTAAGCTTTGGGTACTTAAGGGCATGTTCAGGAACTTTTGTGACATATTAAGATATAGGAAGTGACAATGCTAAACTTACAGTTTACTTTAAAGGAGAAAGTGTATCTTCATGGAATATAATACAAGACAGAGCCAACCAGGATGACAAATAGCCCAGCATTTAGGGACAGAGAAGATAAGTTTGAAGACGGGATGAAGTCGTCAAGAAAGTGATGAATTCGAGTTTCATCTCTGGAGTAACTGCTGTATACAAGATAGGAGGAATGTACACAATGAGTAGAAATGCTGTTGGAATTGATATCTGAGGAACAAAAAGTTCAAAGAACTGTACAGAGGGGGTGACAAGGGTCTATGGAATATTAGTGAGAAGGGATGACTGAGCTTGAGGGGGGCAGGTCGACTTTGAACTTTATTATGGGTGTTTTATAAATAGTGCCTGAACCTTCCACTGTTTTATAGAGGCCAGAGAAATCGCCTTTTTAATGGACTGCTGTATTACATAACACAGAGGCTGCATGTCCTATATATAAACATTGGCCCATATGAAACATTTTTAGGCACATTAGTCTGGCAATGTTTCTCTTATGGCCTTAGAAATGGAAGAAAAGACAGCTTGTTGAAGGAACTATTAAAAAAATCCAGGCATTAGAAGTACGGGCCAAAACAAAACATGGGAGAGGAAGGAAGGTTAAAAACTCTAAACTGAGCTTCTAAATTTTCAGTTCAAGAAAGCAAAGCGCTATCTCGTCAGCTTTGTCTGCTAGTTGTATAGATACTATCCTTCTGCCCTTTATACCAGGCTGCTTGTAGTCTGACCTGATATTCTTCTTGCTAGAAAATGTATTTTGAGATTTCTCTCTACTCTTTTTATCTTTATTTCAAAGGAATGACCCAGTGATATTTGTGATGTGCCCACTCCTCCCTCCTGCCCCCTGAAGACTATGAATCTAGCCCTGGTGATGAAACTATAGCTATCTAGAGGTGGTAGGATGTTTCCTCTTTAGATGTACTGCACCTATTGGGATGTAAAAAGTTATGATTTAAATATGAACCCCCCCACACACACACAACTGGCTTATGTGTCAGACACTTGTTTCCCATTTGGTGGCATTATTTTTAGAAGTACTGGAAAAATGAAGAGATGAACTAGGGTTGGAGGAAGTAGGTCACTGGGGGACATGCCTGTGAGGAATGTCTGTCCCTTCAGCCCCTCCTCCATTGTCTCTGTTCCTGCAGTCTTGTGGTCCTCATGTGATCTTCAGCCTCACCAGAATCAATCAATGGAGTCAGGAATACTAAACTTAAATCTCTGACCTGTGAGACATAGGGTCATTCCTGACTCTAAGCTGCTCTTTTTATTCTTCAGACATTTTGTTAAAAGCTGCACAAAAGTACAGGCATTATAATTTATCTCCACAAGGTTGAATATTCAAGGGTTTGTCCATCTAATTACCTGTGTTGGCATAGAAACCTGATTTTTATGGGTGGCTTTAACTCAGCCATTTACTGATTTACCATTATGCCTGAATGTTCTTATTTGTACATCAGCGTAATAAAGCACTTTATGGAAATTGAAAATGCATTTATGAATGTGGAGTATTTTACATAGGGTCACAAGCATTTTAAGTGTTCTAAGCATTCAATAAGTGTCACTAATTAAAGAGAGGATTGATGAGCTGGACACATGGCACAGAGTCCTTGCTCCTCTAGAAAACAACACCAGCTTAGTTTCCAGAAGCCATATCAGGTGACCATCCATAACTCCAACTCCTAGTGATCTAACACCTGCCTTCTTCTGGACTCCTTGGGCACTGGTACACACATACATATACAAATAAAAGTAAAAATTAAAAACAAAGATTTTTGGTAGAGAATGAATTCTGAAAATGTTTACTAGCTTGCTTTTCTGTGAATGATTTTGATACTATATAATCCCAACTGCAGTTTATGATTACACAATCATAGAAAATCAAATGAGATTTGATTTCTAGATTTTTTTAAAAGTTAAGATATTTTGATTACTATAGTTAAAATGACTTGTCAATATCACTTCATTTTTATTTAATGAGGTAGAGCATTCATTTACCTTAAAACTATGGAAGGATGTAATTTGATTCCATTAATAAAATATTTTTGAAATCTCTGTGCCATTTTAAAAAAAATGTAGAATGGGATAGAGAGTTATTCTTTATTGGAGTTGTGACTTTATTGAAGGTGGTCAATGACACCGTGGATGACTACATACCCATAAACATAGGGGCAGGATTACCTGAATTTAGGGAGTTATAAACACACACACACATACACAAACACACACACACCATAAATAAATAAAGAGGGGACATGAATCTGGGAGGAACATAGTGAGTGTGGCAATAGAAGCTAGATGGCAATAATGTGGAGGATCTTTACTTCAAAGAAAAAATTATTAAAAGTGAATTGCAGATGGGCAGTGGTGGCACAGGCCTTTAATCCCAGTACTAGGGAGATAGAGGCAGGCAGATCTCTATGAGTCCCAGGTTAGTTTGGTCTACAGACTGAATTGTATGGGAGCCAATGCAACCTTGTCTCAAACAAAACAAAACAAAACAAAACAAAACAAGACAAGACAAGACAAGACAAGACAAAACAAAACAAAACAAAACAAAACAAAAACAAACATAAAAGTGAGTTTTAGAGTTAAAAGCTGTAATGCCAATAACACAAACCATTTAAACTTTGTAAATTCATAGTGTTGTATTTTTAAAAAATATCTAAAAAGCCATGACATTTACCTTCAAAAAAAAAAAAAAAAACAAAGCAAAACAAAACAAAACTACTCTCTGTGTGTATGTACATGTATAAATACAAATACTTCATTTCCATAGGAGAGTGTGAGCGCCCGACTCGCCAGCAAAGCAGACGCCACAACAGGATCCTTCTACACACGTTTATTGGGAAAGCTTGATTGCAGAGGTGAAAAGACCCCGAGCCCAGAACTGGTGCTGCTTATATAGGCCTAGGAGAGGCATGTCTCACAACCGGATTCATTATGCATTTACTACCTCATTTACATATCTACATCCGATTGGTTATGCTCTCAGAACCTCACAGAACCTCATTAACATGCCTCATTTACATATCTACACCTGATTGGTTATGCTCTCAGTACCTCACAGAGCCTCATTAACATGCCCGGGCCAGGCAGTGACTCGGCAAAAAACTTTACTGCACATTGGTTGTTTACCCAAACTTATATGTGGTGGCCAGCGGTAGCCAGCGCCACCTTGTAATGGCATATGTGGCTTCCCACATCTCCCCCTTTTTGTTTTAATAAAATGAAGCTGGACTAGGCCTGTGCAATTATGTCCATCTGCCGTGGCTCCTGTTTTAGGTCGTTCCTCTAGTGTCACAGCCTTACCCGTCATAGGGTAACCCTATCGCCACAGGGGCCTCGTGTCTTAGGTTGGTCTGTGCATGAGGAAAGTTGCCCGTCTATGGAAACCACAGCACTGTGTGACGGTAACTGCTAACTGGCCTAGGGTGAACTCTACAAAGGAGGCCAGCCAAGTTTTAGATAAACAAACTTGAGGGGAGGAGCCGTTTTCAATGGCTAAGAGTGCCTGAGTTATAATCACCTTGTCACGTTTTTTGTGGGGTTCTGAATTTGCAAACCAACCAAAGCATGAACACCAGTCCACAGCATATGGCAGCACCAAACAAAATCACTCCCACCCATTCCTTAAAGTAAGAAAATGCAGAGGTAAGCCAAAAGGTAAGCAATGCCTCAGATGTTTTTTTCTGCTATCTGACTTATGGTGTCAGCAGTATTAACTTTATTGGCCATAGCAATTCCTGCAGTAACCACTGATGTTGTGGACACCACAATGGCTGTAACAATGGCAGCTGTGATTCCAAAACCTCTCTTATGCCAAACAAGACTCATTATTGGGAACTTCTCTGGATCTGCCTCAACAGGCACAGGGACAAAGGTTGGTAGATGTACCACTAAGGCTAGGAATTTGGTTCCATTCCAGCATTGAGTCAAAAAACAAGTGACATTTGTACAATCTAACCATTCTGTATTATTTTGAAATTCAGCCAATATAAAGAAACATGGAGGATTAACACAAACTTCTACTTGAGAAGTAGTCATATTTCTGATAACTCTATTAGATGTCACATTATCTAAATGAGCAGAGGTATTGGAAAGTGTGGCAGAAACATTCAATATCTCATGAAAGGTTCCTGTCAGCAATGCAAAGGCTGACAAACTGGTACTAGCACCTGCCTCATTACTTAAAATCCATTGGTAATATGGCCAAATATTTTATTTCCCTGTAGCATCTCCTTTATCATTCATTACAGCAAAATCTAATGGAGTTGACAAAACAAAACCCTTTGCTATTTCTTTCCGAGGAAAAATTTTTGATTAACAAGGTGAAAAAACTATAGGAAATGCGAGGTCCGGATGACACCAAGGCATGTTGTGTATAGCAGTAGCATTGCCAACAGGCCATCGTGATCTTTTGGGAATAGTCACATTTCCCTTTATCATAGTAGTGGTGATGTTTATAGGTGAAGTTACATTATTTCCAACATCACCTGAGCCTGATTGCGCTCCTTGAACAACTTGGGTTAAAGCATTAAACAACACTCCAGAGCTCACTTTATTTTGGCTAATGGGATCTGCCCAATTAGAGATAATATTTTTCTTTAAAAACATACAGGGTGTAAAAGGTTTATCCACATTATGTACAAAGCATAGTGTATAATTTAAATGAAAACTCATACTATTATACACCCGTGGCTCTTGAGGAGTTTGTCTTGCACAAGGCACATCCAAAAAACATTCAGTTGCAAAAAACAAAGGCAAGGTAGAAGAATTGGAATGTACTGGTAAAGGTACTGGCCATGATCTTATTATGGCCCACAAAGGTATACTTATCCCTGTCTCAATCATCAGGAGTAAGAATAACAGGATCATCTTGGGATTCATCTTGATCTTTCACAGTCCTTGTCAGTCGCTTCGGAACCCAAAGTGGATTTTCTTCACTCTGCAGAAAAACACAAATAGCTCCCCAGGATCTGATTAATATGGGATCTGGGCCATACCATTTATTATCAAGGACATTTTTCCATTTGACCATTTCATTGGGCGATTGAGGCCATTGTCCGTGCCTTTCGGCTGGTGATCTTCCAGCATCATCCAATTTTAAGAAATTAAGAGTAAATATTATAAGGGATAAAGCTATCGTTGGCATCATAGCCTCTATCCCCCCTTTTTGTTTTTGCAAATATTGTTTCAAAGTACGATGTACTCTTTCAATGATGCCTTCGCCCTGTGGATTATAGGGCAACCCAGTAATATGTTTCATTTTCATTTGTTTGCAAAATTGACTAAATTTAGAAGAAGTATATGCAGGACCATTATCTGTCTTTAGAAGCAGGGGCTTACCCCATGCAGCCCAAGCCTCTAAGCAGTGGGATATGACATGAACTGCCTTTTCCCCTGTCAAGGGAGAAGCATGCAGGACACCAGAACTAATATAGATGGACACATGTACATATTGTAAAGTTGATGAAAAGTCTTAGCACTTCCTCTAGAACTTTGTGATAGGAAAACCATATCTCTGGTGGCTGAATCAGCAATTGCATTTCCCTTAACCATAGGTCCAGGTAATCAACTCAGAATGAAAAGCCAGTAGCTATCAACAAGGTGGAGGTGCCACTGCTAACCCTGTGGCCACAGCACTCTCACCACAGCTCTCAAGTGAGATTGAACGCCTCATGAGTCAGGGCTATTCCTACCAGGACATTCAGAAAGCTTTGGTCATTGCCCACATCAACATTGAGATGGCTAAAAACATCCTCCAGGAATTTGTTTCTATTTCTTCTCCTGCCCACGTAGCCACCTAGCACATCTCTCCCTGCCATGGCTTCAGAGGACCCATGAGCCATGCTCTTACTCAAGGACCACTTAGGAAAGCAGTGGCTTCTTTTGGCCTGAAACCAAGCAGCTTATAGGATGGTCTTTCTAATGTGTGATGGTGTTGGTTTGTTTGGTAGACTAAGTGGGAAGGAAAGTACTGTTCTGTGGTTAATTGATGCTAGTACCTAACACTGGCCACTACAAAGTGCTGTTTCTATAGGAATGTTGAATTTGTTTTTGTTTTTTTAAAGAAGTTTTAATTCTCCTAGTTACCTAATGACCGGTTTGAGATAGAGGTCTTCATATACATTCTGTATTCTCCCCAGGACATAGCCTGTGGGAGTTGGTTGCCTTGATGCCAGGTGTAGGTCATGGAAGTTTCTGCCTAACAGGAACAGAACATTTGTTTCCAGGGTGGCTTTCCAGCCCTAAACCATAGAGCTTTCAGGAAGCATCAGTCATATATACTATTTAGATTTACAAAATAAACAGCTAGGACTTATCTGTTTAGTCTTTCTTGCCAGTGGCTAACTTCAGCTTAGGAATTTCTCCCTTGAATAGGAGCCAGGTACAAGCAAAAGACTGCCTGCCCCTTTAAGAGCTCCATTTACAATCACAATCGGCCCTCAGCAAGGCTTTTTCAGCTGTACTTGATTCCCAGCCACAGTGCAGCTAACTTATCAGTTTCTGCTGTGCAAACTGAGACTTCTTTTTAAACAAGTTAAAGGATGGACAGCCAGCAGATAAAGTTTTAACTAATTATATTTTTCAACATGAAACACAGAACAACAATCATTCAAACATCCAAACAAAAACAAACATGAATTGACAGACATATGGACAATTTGGTGCACCAAAAACAGACAGTAGACAGACAGGGAATAGAACTTGATGTCTCAAAGGGACACAGATATCCTAACCGAAGCTAAAAATATCTCCATAGGAGCCAGAGAGGAAGCAATACGTCTCCTGTTTTCCTTCTGTCCCTAGGAGAGCTCTGAAATAGCTTATTTCCATTTTTTCTCTTTTTTGCTAAAAGATCCCAAACAGGGGATAACTGCTTTAGTGGCTCTCCTTGGTCTCTGGGTGCCTCATGGACACTGTGGTCTAGAGTGCCCCATACATTTGGGGGCCCTGGGGACGGGGGCCCCTTACCCCGTTTTTTGGCTGTTGCACTTTAAACTGAGGTAGTGGCCTTCCTTTTATATCTCTGACTGATCTACATTCATTTGCCCAATGTCTTCCTTTCCCACATTTTGTGCAAATACCTGATACTTTCTTTTCGAACCTATTCTTTCTACCCTTTGTACACTGCTTTTGCATATGACCTGTTTGTCCACAATTATAGCAGGTTATTCCTTTTGTTTGCACCATCAAAACTGCAGCAGCCAGCCCTGCATTTGAAAGGGGTCCTTCTATTTCTCTACAGGCTTTCACCCATGCTTGTAGTACTTTCCCTTTCCAAGGTGTGATAGCATTTCTGCATTCTTTGGTACATTGTTCATAAACTAATTGTTCAATTAGTGGCATTGCGGCCTCAGAATCACCAAATATGCATCCTGCTGCTTCCATCATGCGAGCCACAAATTCAGAGAATGGCTCATTAATTCCCTGAATAATTTTTGTCAAGTTACCAGATACCTCTCCTCGATTAGTCAATGCTTTCCAAGCTTTTACTGCTGCCTGATTGATCTGATCATAGACCTGCACTGGGTATCCTAATTGATTATTTGTCCATATACCCTGACCTGTAAGCATTTCAAAGATCCATGCTGGTTGCCCTGCAGTAGCATTAGCACGGACCTGACTCAAACACAGATCATGCCATATAGACTTCCAGTCTAGATACTGTCCCATTATAAGACATGCCTTTACCACACTCATCCAATTGAAAGGAGTCATGGCATTGTGAGCCAGTCTATCAGTCTGGGACTGAGTAAAAGAGGCATTGACTCCATAGGTCCTTACTGACTCTGCTAAATCTTTCACTTGTTTATGCGATATTGGCTCATAATATTGCTGTTGAGTGTGATCCTGAAAAACAGGAAAAGCCTGACATACTTTTCGCAACCCTCTAGGAGTGCAAAAAGAGTGGCCATTGCCAATTGCTTTCTTATCTGCATAAGGCAGAGGAGGTGGGGGAGCACTGATACTCCTCCCTATTGGACCATATCTTTCTGCCTCATACTCTGCAGCAGCCTCCTTCAAATTTTCCTCCTCCCCTGCTGATAATTCCGAGTCCTCCGAGCTAGATAATTCTAACAACTCAAAGTCCTCGAGAGGGGGGTAAATTGACTTAATTTTCTGTTCTTCATTTTTCATATTATCTTTTATATCTTTATATTTTATATTATCTTTTGTATCTTTATATTTTATATTATCTTTTGTATCTTTATTATTTTTTGTATCTTTATATTTTAGGTTCTTTTCTTTTTCTCTTTCTATATCTTTTGTATTACTTATTTTTCTGCGCGCGCCTTCTTTTTCATATTTCTCTGCTTCTGACATACTTTCCTGTTGCTCCTGTAAAAGTCTCTGCCCTTCCTTAACAACTAGCTCACATTTCTTGTCCCGGATACAAGCCTTAATCAGCTTCCATAATGGCCTTGTTCCTGCTTTCACTTTGCCTTCAGCTTCCTCTCTTGCTATATCTCTCCTTAATTTTTCCCAACTAGGTAGCATCAGCAACCCACTGGGGGCAAACCAAGGAGAGAGTCTGTCTATCTCTTTAAAAAACCTGCTCACTGTACTTCCAGAAATCTTTAAACCTCGTTCTTTGAGCAAGGCTTGCACTGGCCCTACTAATGGCATAGACTGGCCAGTCCCCATGATCGTCCTGGACTAAAGTGTTATCTCCGTGAAATTATTCCCAGCAGATACACTCGTGCCCAGGGCGATGACAATTAAGGCAATGACATAACATCAAGGCAAGAAAGAAAGCAAACAACACAACCCCAGCGACAATTACTGCATCTATTCCGTAGGAAAGCATATCTCTCAGAGCCTCACATTAATTTCTTTTTACTTACTGGTACCACCGTTCCCCAGCTGAAGAGTTCTGAATCCATGAAGTTGAGTCCTTCTCAACAGTCTGTGTTGTGGGAACACTTTATTGACCGCTCCTTCCCCGTGATGCAGTTCTGAATCTTCCCTGTAACAGGGAGTCTTCGCTTGTGCCTGAAGATGTCTTGTCCTGGGTTTCGGCACCACTTGTGAGCGCCCGACTCGCCAGCAAAGCAGATGCCACAACAGGATCCTTCTGCACACATTTATTGGGAGAGCTTGATTGAAGAGGCGAAAAGACCCTGAGCCCAGAACTGGTGCTGCTTCTATAGGCCTAGGAGAGGCATGTCTCACACCCGGATTGGTTATGCATTTACTACCTCATTTACATGTCTACATCTGATTGGTTATGCTCTCAGAACATCACAGAACCTCATTAACATACCTCATTTACATATCTACACCTGATTGGTTATGCTCTCAGTACTTCACAGAACCTCATTAACATGCCCGGGCCAGGCAGTGACTCGGCAAAAAACTTTACTGCACATTGGTTGTTTACCCAAACTTATGTGCGGTGGCCAGCGGTAGCCAGCACCACCTTGTAATGGCATATGTGGCTTCCCACAGGAGAGAACAGAGTACACACATTTCCAAGTCTTAAAAATTATGGTATTTCTTGGATTCAGAAAATGAAGGAAGTATTGGTTAATAATTATTAATTTTTGCTTTTTGTTTACAGATGATGTAGCCCCCTGGTTACCAGTAGAAAAGATGATTGCAAGTGACTTGTGTAGTTTGTGAAATCTGTAGCTCAAGGGCCAGCAAGATGACCTGGCTGGTTAAGGGCACTCATTTTTTGCCTCCTGGAAAACTGAATTTGATTTCTGGATTACATATAAAGAAGTAGGGGAGAACATCTTCCATAAGATTGTTCTCTTACCTCCACATGTCTGCTGTGGTATCTGTGCCTCCCACGCACACCTTACACACACACATATGTAAAGGAAAGGAATTGTAAGTTCTATGTCAAGTCTTTCTAGTGCCCTGTTCAATTTTGTGTCTATCATATTTAGAACACTGAAAGAACTATTAGCATCAATTCCATTAAGTAAGAATGAATGTGTTCTTCTATTATGCACTGTCCTCTAATTTAACTGTACTCTTGAAATGCATGCACAATTGAGCAGACTGCTGACTTAAGCCAGTCATTACATCTTAAAGACAGTCACTGATGACCACCATTCCTGCCTCTGTCCTATTCAGAATGGAACCAACATCTCTCACTGAGTGTCTTTAGGCACTTGCTGATAAAACAAAACACATAGTGACAGGGAAAGCAATGGCGGGGGTGGGGGCAGGGAGGAGGTTGGCACTTTCTGGTTTCAGTTGGTGCTGAAAAAACATGTGCTCCATGATGCTGCTCTTGCTAGGAGCTCTGGAGAGGCAATATGCTTTGGCATCTGCTGCTGGCTTTCAGATGTGTGCAATCCTTGGGCACCTGGCTAATAGTAGAAAAACCAGACTATTTCAGATTACTTGTAAGTGGAAATATGTGTAGGAAACAGAAGCTTAGTAATTCTGCCTCACAGCTTATAGAGACCCTTGTGATATCTCCCACTGCAGTAGTATCAAAAGGCAAATATGCCATATACTTACTTGGGTGGTTCACAAAGATTCCAGTCAAGCAGAAGTGAACTACAATGAGCATTCACATACAGTGCAAATAAATAACCCATGCACCATTCCTAAGAAGGTTAATAATGAACAGTCAAGGATTGTGGTGATGTCTCGAGAGACATGAACTGCAAGGCATGAATCTGCTGAAGAAACACACCTTCTTCTACCTCAAACTAATACTCTTGTTAAGGGACTATGAGTCAAACTATGAGCCAGAGGCTGTAGCGAGTATATTTCTTATTACCATATTCAGAGGTCTTAACAAACCTTTGTGGTACACCTCGTTTTCAAGTCTACATGTGGAAAACATTAGGCTATTGGCTTCCTCAATAAAAAATCTTGACCATGAAGCAATATTAGTATTGTACCCATGCTGCCTGACTGGAAACAGAACATGGATCATTTCCAATAGATCCATATAATAGGTAGAACCCAAACTAGACTATTAGAATTCTTTTAGTAAAGAGACAAAATTGTACCAATTATCATAGACTCTATGGCAGTCAGTGCTAATTTCAAAAATAAGCTTTTAAATTCATGTTTCATTTGTTCTGAAAACTGTTGGAATTAGTGAAATAGGATTCATCTCGTAGAAAGCCAATAGAAGTAGATTCTCAAAGTTTAGTACATTTACTTGAAACTAGAAAGATATTGAAATGAGCATCTACAAAAACAAAACAAATAGAAAAAGTTGAACACAGAGAGCTAGCAACACATTGACTGACTGTTAACAGCCTGCAGTTCTGGGCTATTTCGTCATGATAGGATGACACCTGTAAGTGTGGCTCTGAGACATAGAGACTTTGAGGAAGCTTCCAAGCAAGTACTCTCATAATAGACATCTACATAAAAATTCTGTACTCTGAATGGAAGTAATACTATAATACTCGAGAAAGAACTCATTTTAGTTAAAATTTGAACAAAGCACAACCATCCTTAGGGCAGCTTGATCTGTGGGCTTTTTAAAAACGATTATTACCAGCACCAATTGTTGAAAATGCTGTCTTTCTTCCACTGGATGGTTTTGGCTCCCTTGTCGAAGATCAAGTGACCATAGGTGTGTGGGTTCATTTCTGGGTCTTCAATTCTATTCCATTGGTCCACTTGTCTGTCTCTATACCAGTACCATGCAGTTTTTATCACAATTGCTCTGTAGTAAAGCTTTAGGTCAGGCATGGTGATTCCACCAGAGGTTCTTTTATCCTTGAGAAGAGTTTTTGCTATCCTCGGTTTTTTGTTATTCCAGATGAATTTGCAAATTGCTCCTTCTAATTCGTTGAAGAATTGAGTTGGAATTTTAATGGGGATTGCATTGAATCTGTAGATTGCTTTTGGCAAGATAGCCATTTTTACAATGTTGGTCCTGCCAATCCATGAGCATGGGAGATCTTTCCATCTTCTGAGATCTTCTTTAATTTCTTTCTTCAGGGACTTGAAGTTTTTATCATACAGATCTTTCACTTCCTTCGTTAGAGTCACGCCGAGATATTTTATATTATTTGTGGCTATTGAGAAGGGTGTTGTTTCCCTAATTTCTTTCTCAGCCTGTTTATTCTTTGTGTAGAGAAAGGCCATTGACTTGTTTGAGTTAATTTTATATCCAGCTACTTCACCGAAGCTGTTTATCAGGTTTAGGAGTTCTCTGGTGGAATTTTTAGGGTCACTTATATATACTATCATATCATCTGCAAAAAGTGATATTTTGACTTCCTCTTTTCCAATTTGTATCCCCTTGATCTCCTTTTGTTGTCGAATTGCTCTGGCTAATACTTCAAGTACTATGTTGAAAAGGTAGGGAGAAAGTGGGCAGCCTTGTCTAGTCCCTGATTTTAGTGGGATTGCTTCCAGCTTCTCTCCATTTACTTTGATGTTGGCTACTGGTTTGCTGTAGATTGCTTTTATCATGTTTAGGTATTGGCCTTGAATTCCTGATCTTTCCAGAACTTTTATCATGAATGGGTGTTGGATCTTGTCAAATGCTTTTTCTGCATCTAACGAGATGATCATGTGGTTTTTGTCTTTGAGTTTGTTTATATAATGGATTACATTGATGGATTTTCGTATATTAAACCATCCCTGCATTCCTGGAATAAAACCTACTTGGTCAGGATGGATGATTGCTTTAATGTGTTCTTGGATTCGGTTAGCGAGAATTTTATTAAGGATTTTTGCATCGATGTTCATAAGAGAAATTGGTCTGAAGTTCTCTATCTTTGTTGGATCTTTCTGTGGTTTAGGTATCAGAGTAATAGTGGCTTCATAAAATGAGTTGGGTAGAATACCTTCTACTTCTATCTTGTGAAAAAGTTTGTGCAGAACTGGAGTTAGATCTTCTTTGAAGGTCAGACAGCATTTTCAACAATTGGTGCTGGCACAACTGGTTGTTATCATGTAGAAGAATGCGAATCGATCCATACTTATCTCCTTGTACTAAGGTCAAATCTAAGTGGATCAAGGAACTTCACATAAAACCAGAGACACTGAAACTTATAGAGGAGAAAGTGGGGAAAAGCCTTGAAGATATGGGCACAGGGGAAAAATTCCTGAACAGAACAGCAATGGCTTGTGCTGTAAGATCGAGAATTGACAAATGGGACCTAATGAAACTCCAAAGTTTCGGCAAGGCAAAAGACACTGTCTATAAGACAAAAAGACCACCAACAGACTGGGAAAGGATCTTTACCTATCCTAAATCAGATAGGGGACTAATATCCAACATATATAAAGAACTCAAGAAGGTGGACCTCAGAAAATCAAATAACCCCCTTAAAAAATGGGGCTCAGAACTGAACAAAGAATTCTCACCTGAGGAATACCGAATGGCAGAGAAGCACCTGAAAAAATGTTCAACATCCTTAATCATCAGGGAAATGCAAATCAAAACAACCCTGAGATTCCACCTCACACCAGTGAGAATGGCTAAGATCAAAAATTCAGGTGACAGCAGATGCTGGCGAGGATGTGGAGAAAGAGGAACACTCCTCCATTGTTGGTGGGATTGCAGGCTTGTACAACCACTCTGGAAATCAGTCTGGCGGTTCCTCAGAAAATTGGACATAGTACTACCGGAGGATCCAGCAATACCTCTCCTGGGCATATATCCAGAAGAAGCCCCAACTGGTAAGAAGGACACATGCTCCACTATGTTCATAGCAGCCTTATTTATAATAGCCAGAAACTGGAAAGAACCCAGATGCCCCTCAACAGAGGAATGGATACAGAAAATGTGGTACATCTACACAATGGAGTACTACTCAGCTATTAAAAAGAATGAATTTATGAAATTCCTAGCCAAATGGATGGACCTGGAGAGCATCATCCTGAGTGAGGTAACACAATCACAAAGGAACTCACACAATATGTACTCACTGATAAGTGGATACTAGCCCAAAACCTAGGATACCCACGATATAAGATACAATTTCCTAAACACATGAAACTCAAGAAAAATGAAGACTGAAGTGTGGACACTATGCCCCTCCTTAGAAGTGGGAACAAAACACCCATGGAAGGAGTTACAGAAACAAAGTTTGGAGCTGAGATGAAAGGATGGACCATGTAGAGACTGCCATATCCAGGGATCCACCCCATAATCAGCATCCAAACGCTGACACCATTGCATATACTAGCAAGATTTTATCGAAAGGACCCAGATGTAGCTGTCTCTTGTGAGACTATGCCGGGGCCTAGCAAACACAGAAGTGGATGCTCACAGTCAGCTAATGGATGGATCACAGGGCTCCCAATGGAGGAGCTAGAGAAAGTACCCAAGGAGCTAAAGGGATCTTCAACCCTATAGGTGGAACAACATTATGAACTAACCAGTACCCCTGAGCTCTTGACTCTAGCTGCATATGTATCAAAAGATGGCCTAGTCGGCCATCACTGGAAAGAGAGGCCCATTGGACACGCAGACTTTGTGTGCCCTGGTACAGGGGAACGCCAGGGCCAAAGGGGGGGAGTGGGTGGGTAGGGGAGTGGGGGTGGGTGGGTAAGGGGGACTTTTGGTATAGCATTGGAAATGTAAATGAGCTAAATACCTAATAAAAAATGGAAAAAAAAACGATTATTACTTATCTGAACACCTACAGAGATACAAATTGTAGTAAAAATTATTATGTTTTATGGAGAGGGGTAACTTTTTAACTATAAACTGAACACAGAACAATTGTACATATTTTATAGAAAGTTAAAAATAAAGAGAATACTAACAATTGAATTCAACAAATTCTTTCATGTTATAGTTTGAGATGATAACATAGGTAAAAATTGATTTAAAACCCCCATGAATACACAAACTAATCGTTCTATTTTATATTACAATAGGATATATTTTCATCAGTATTAATTTATTTTTAATGGAAATTATTTTCACTTTAGGATGAATTAAATCGTTGAAAATTGTCTACAAATATGTCAATTTTATGTCTACCAACATAAAAAAAACCAATATTCAGTAAAGAAATATAGCAATCATTGAACAATTATTTTAGAACATCCTTTTACTCTCAGGATGATGCTGGTATGCATAGAAAATCAATAGCAGGCTTTTGGATGGAATATCGTGCTTTAATTTGGACAACTTTTGAGAACTTAGAAAGCTACTTAAAATGTTCCTTAGATATCTGTTAAATCCATTTGTTTCATAACTTCTGTTAGTTTCACTGTCTGACTAAAATCAGGGAATAGACAAGGCTGCCCACTTTCTCCCTAACCATTCAACATTGTACTTGAAGTCCTAGCAAGAGCAATTCAACAACAAAAGGAGATAAAGGGGATACAAGTTTGAAAGGAAGAGGTCAAAATATCACTTTTTGCAGATGATATGATAGTACATATAAGTGACCCTAAAAATTCCACCAGAGAACTCCTAAACCTGATAAACAGCTTCAATGAAGTAGCTGGATATAAAATTAACTCAAAGGAGTCAATGGCCTATCTCTACACAAAGGATAAACAGGCTGAGAAAGATATTAGGGAAACAACACCCTTCACAATAGTCACAAATAATATAAAATACCTTGGCATGAATCTAACTAAGGAAGTGAAAGAGCTGTATGATAAGAACTTCAAGCCTCTGAAGAAAGAAATTAAAGAAGATCTCAGAAGATGGAAAGATCTCCCATGCTCATGGATTGGCAGGATCAATATAGTAAAAATGGCTATCTTGCCAAAAGCAATCTACAGATTCAATGCAATCCCCATCAAAATTCTAACACAATTCTTCAACGAATTAGAAAGAGCAATCTGCAAATTCATCTGGAATAACAAAAAAACTAGGATAGCAAAAACTCTTCTCAAGGATAACAGAACCTCTGATGGAATCACCATGCCTGACCTAAAGCTTTACTATAGAGCAATTGTGATAAAAACTGCATGGTACTGGTATAGCAACAGACAAGTAGACCAATAGAATAGAATTGAAGACCCAGAAATAAACCCACAAACCTATGGTCACTTGATCTTTGACAAGGGAGCTAAAACCATCCAGTGGAAAACAGACAGCATTTTCAACAAATGGTGCTGGCACAACTGGTGGTTATCATGTAGAAGAATGAGAATTGATCCATTCCTATCTCCTGTACTAAGGTCAAATCTAAGTGGATCAAGTAACTTCACATAAAACCAGAGACACTGAAACTTATAGAGGCAGAAGTGGGGAAAAGCCTTGAAGATATGGGCACAGGGGAAAAAGTCCTGAATAGAACATCAATGGCTTGTGCTGTAAGATCGAGAATCAACAAAAAGGCCAGCAACAGATTGGGAAAGGATCTTTACCTATCCTAAATCAGATAGGGGACTAATATATATAAAGAACTCAAGAAGGTGGACTCCAGAAAATCAAATAACCCCATAAAAATGGGGCTCAGAGCTAAACAAAGAATTCTCACCTGAGGAATACAGAATGGCTGAGAAGCACCTGAAAAAATGTTCCTTAATCATCAGGGAAATGCAAATCAAAACAACCCTGAGATTCAACCTCACACCAGTCAGAATGGCTAAAATAAAAAATTCATGTGACAGCAGATGCTGTCAAGGATGTGGAGAAAGAGGAATACTCCTCCATTGTTGGTGGGATTGCAAGCTTGTACAACCACTCTAGAAATCAGTCTGGTGGTTCCTCAGAAAATTGGACATAGTACTCCCGGAGGATACTGCAATACCTCTCCTGGGTATATATCCAGAAGATGTTCCAACTGGCAATAAGGACACATGCTCCACTATGTTCATAGCAGCCTTATTTATAATAGCCAGAAGCTGGAAAGAACCCAGATGCCCCTCAACAGAGGAATGGATACAGAAAATGTGGTACATTTACACAATGGATTACTACTCAGCTATTAAAAAGAGTGAATTTATGAAATTCCTAGGCAAATAGGCATCATCCTGAGTGAGGTAACCCAATCACAAAAGAACTCACATGATATGTGCTCACTGATAAGTGGATATTAGCCCAGAAACTTAGAATACCCAAGATATAAGATACAATTTGCAAAACACATGAAACTCAAGAAGAATGAAGACCAAAGTGTGGACACTTTGCTCCTTCTTAGAATTGGGAACAAAACACCCATGGAAGGAGTTACAGAGACAAAGTTTGGAGCTGAGTCGAAAGGATAGACCATCTAGAGGCTGCCATACCAGGGGATCCATCCCATAATCAGCCTCCAAATGCTGACACCATTGCATACACTAGTAAGATTTTGCTGAAAGGACCCTGATACAGCTGTCTCTTGTGAGGCTGTTCTTGGGCCTAGCAAACACAGAAGTGGATGCTCACAGTCAGTTATTGTATGGATCACAGGATCCTCCCAATGGAGGAGCTAGAGAAAGTACCCAAGGAGCTAAAGGGATCTGCAACCCTATAGGTGGAACAACAATATGAACTAACCAGTACCCCTTGGATCTCATGTCTCTAGCTGCATATGTATCAGAAGATGGCCTAGTAGACCATCAGTGGAAAGAGAGGCCCATTGGACTTGCAAACTTTATATGCCCCAGTACAGGAGAATGCCAGGGCCAAAAAGTGGGAGTGGGTGGGTAGGGGAGTGGGGGGGGAGGATATGGGGGACTTTTGGGCTAGCATTGGAATTGTAAATGAGGAAAATACCTAATAAAATATTTAAAAAAAAAGAAAAGAGAGGAAAAGAGAAGAGAAGAGAAGAGAAGAGAAGAGAAGAGAAGAGAAGAGAAGAGAAGGGGAGGGAAGAGAAGGGGAGGGAAGAGGAGAGGGGAAGGGAGGGGAGGAGAGACAAAGCAAGAGTAACCTTCCCACCCACCAAGAGTAACAATGTAACTTTATGGAAAGGTAAACTATTGATTGCTTTCATTGAATGGAGTACTTGATTCTGAGTAGGTGAGCACTATAGGATAAATTTATCATGTGCTTATATCTTTTTGAACTCTACCAAGAAATATACTGTTTAAATTGTATTAAATTGGCTGAAGTCCATGGGCTAAAAAAAATGAGTCAATGTAAGAGACAAACAAACAAAAACAAAAAACCTCAAACAACCCCCAAAACTCCCTCTAAAACTAAAAGTCGTATCAACTGTGCTTTAGATTTTGGTGCGGAAGCCCAAGTTTTTCTGCAATCAGTCATGGACTGATCCAGGTATTTTAACCACTGTAGTGACATTGTTTTACTTAGTGTTTTATTTTCCATGGATGTGTATGTCATTTTGTTTATCCTCAACTGCTCTTCCCAAGATCTTATTACAATGAATTTTAATATATTTAGTAAGTTAAAGAAACACTTGCTTTTGAGACCAGACAGCCCCCACACCTCTTTTCTTTCCTGTGGTACCCAAAGGACACTGTATGTTTGGGGAGCCCTCTTTCACAGAGCTGTGACTTTAGCCTCTGTTTCCATCAACTGTTATCAGCTTTGCTTATGGTATTCTGTTCTCAGTGTTTTGGTGATGTTCAGATGGGAAAATGCTGTCAATTTGGTTAAGGGGGACTTTGTATTAGATCAGTGCACACTGTATGTGCATATGAAAATGTCTAATGAATTAATGAATCCCATTAATATGAAAAAATGCCATTAAGAAGCTATACAGCCCACGTTGTTTTTAGTGCCCCTGCATGGTGCATTCTTTCTCTCATTTTTATTTCGTTACATGTGTCTGCCATATCCCAGGCTGGCCTTGAACTAGGTAATATATAACAGGATGACCTTGAATTCCTGATTCCCCAGCTTCTATCTCCAGAACACTAGGATCATAGACAGGCACAGCCACTGCAGGTTTCTGTGACCTTAGTTTGTGTGACACTGGGATTGAGTCCAGGACTTTGGTACGTGGTGGTAGGTAAGCACTTTACTAACTGAGCTCTGTCCCTAGCCCCTGCATTGTTTATTGTAGATAATCACAGATCGTTGTTTCTGTGAACAAAGTTGTACTGTGTAGCTCTAACTGCTCTTGAACTCACTGTGTAGATAGACCAAAGGGCCCCAAATGCAGGAGAATCTGTGGTCCCTGTCTCCTGAGTGTTGGGGAAATTCAACATGAAAAATAACCAAAAAAGAAAGAGAGGCCCATTGGTCTTGCAAAGTTTATATGCAGGGGAACGTACAGGGGAACGCCAGGGCCAAGAAGTGGGAGTGGGTGGGTAGGGGATGGGGGGTATGGGGGGACTTTTGGGATAACATTGGAATTGTAAATAAAGAAAATACCTAATAAAAAAAGAAAGCTATTTAAGCTGTCTGTTTCTGTTCTCATTTGTAAAATGATAATCGCAGCCCCTTGCATCTGACTGGTTCTGAGGTTTAGCAAGCAATTAAGGAGAGGGTCCTCCATGCCCACCCTACTCCAAACTGACATGTTTGTGCCCTTCTGAAGGGTTTAAGTGAATGTTCTACTAACTGAGAACTTCTGAAAGCCAACAGTGAATTCAATGTACTTGGAGGAAACAGGGAAAGAGGATAATAAGCAAGAACAATAAAATGGAAGAAACTTTAAACACACAGAAACATCCCTGTGCATTTAACAGTAGTTAAGTTATCGCTTTCAAAAGAATGCTCCTGACTTAATAAGATAGAAATTGAGTTATTTTTCTCATATGCTAAATGAACTGTTCTTTTTATATAAAAATCATTGGAAGCTATGAGTAAAATTAAATCTAGTGCTAGTAGGACATCAAAATAGGTTAAACGTAAGTTTTAAAAGCATCAACTAAGTATTATAATGATAAATGCAGATAAAGGATCTTTGTTTTTGCATAAAAATTTCTTGATTTATAGATACAGTTCCTATTCCTGGAAAAGTACATAAATTATATATATGTGTGTTAATTGAAACAATGAGAGCTACTGTTGGCGGCACATTGGAACACTTAGTGAAATTAACCTCTGAATACATGTCATACATGTCTTAATTCAGAGTAAATGATTTTGCTTACAATATTGCTTTTCTTCATTATTACATGAAGTGGTATTTACTCACAACTTACAACTGTTATTGAAATCTGCTTATCTAATATGTCATTCAAAAATATAAGATTTTCTTTTTCTTTTCTTTTTTCATGTGCTTTCTACTTTATTTTTCATGTATTATTTCTTTTTTTTAATAATGTAAATAGTTTTAAAAATTTTTTTACACTCCATATTTCCTACCCTGCTGCCCCAACCACCCTTCAACTGCTCCATATCTCATATCTCTGCCCCACCACACCCCTTCTCCACGTGGATGCCCCCACCCCCCACCCCACCTGACCTCTAAACTCCCTGGGGCCTCCCATCTCTTGAGGGTTAGGCGCATCATGTCTGAATGAACACAGACCCGGAAGTCCTCTACTGTATGTGTGTTGGGGGCCTCATACCAGCTGGTGTATGCTGTCTGTTTAGTGGTCCAGTGTTTGAGAGATCTCGGGGATCCAGGTTAATTGAGACTGCTGGTATTTCTACAGGATCGCTCTTCTCCTCAGCTTCTTTTAACCTTCCCTAATTCAACAACAGTGGTCAGCTGCTTCTGTCCATTGGTTGGGTGCAAATCTCTGCATCTGACTCTTTCAGCTGCTTGTTGGATCTTTCAGAGGGCAGTCATGGTAGATCCTATTTTGTGAGCACTCGATAGCCTCAGTAATAGTGTCAGGTCTTGGGAGCTCCCCTTGAGCTGTATCCCAATTTGGGCCTGTCTCCAGACCTTCTCTACCTCAGGCTCCTCTCTATTCCCATCTCTTTAATTCTTTCAGACAGGAACAATAATTAGTCAGAGATGTGTCTGTGGGATGGCAACCCCATACCTCACTTGATATCCTTCCTGTTTCCTGCTGGAGGTGGACTCTAAATTTCCTCCCCCTACTGTCCAATTTTTCATCAAAGGTCCCTCCCTTTGAGTCCTGGGAGTCTTGCACTTCCCAGGTCTCTGGTGCATTTGGGGGGGGGTACCCCCAACCTCCTATTTCCTGAGTTTTCCTGTTTATATTCTTTCTGCTGGCCCTCAGGGCTTCAGTCCTCTTCCCTCACCCAATACCAGATCAGGTTCTTCTTCCTCCCTCCCCCACACTCCTCCCAACCCTGTCCACTTTCCCTCCTAGGTCACTCCCTCCCTCCCTCCCATTTGTGATTGCTTTCTTCTCTCTCCTAGGTGGGACAGAGGCATCCTCACTTGGGCATTTCTGCTTGTTGAGCTCTTTGAATTCTGTGGACTGTATCTTGGGTATTCTGCACACGGTTTGTTGTTGTTTATTTGTTTGTTTGTTTGTTTGGCTAATATCCACTTATTAGTGAGTACATGTTAATGTATGTCCTTTTGGTCTTAGTTACCTCACTCAGGATGATATTTTCTAGTTCCATTCATTTGCCTGTAAAACTCAGGACGTCCTTGTTCTTAATAGCTGAGTAGTGTTCCACTGTGTAAATGAACCACATTTTCTGTATCCGTTCTTCTGTTGTGGAGCATCTAGGTTGTTTCCAGCTTCTGGCTATCACAAATAAGGCTGCTATGAACATAGTGGAACATGTGTCCCTGTGGCATGGTGAGGCATCTTTTGGGTATATTTCTAAGAGTGGTATAGCTGGGTCTTCAGGTAGGTCTATTTACAATTTTTCTGAGGAAACTCCTGATTGATTTCCAGAATGTTTGTACCAGTTTGCAATCCCACCAGCAATAAAGGAGTGTTCCTCTTTTTCCACATCCTCTCCAATATGTGTTGTCACCTGAGGTTTTGATCTTAGCCATTCTGATTTGTATAAGGTGAAATCTCGGGGTTGTTTTGATTTGCATTTCTCTGATCACTAAGGACTTTGAACATTTCTTTAGGTGCTTCTTAGCCATTCGATATTTCTCAGTTGTGAATTCTCGGTTTTGATCTATACCCTATTTTTGGATCTGGTTGTTTGTTTTTTTGGTGATTATCTTCTTGAGTTCTTTATATATTTTGGATATTAGCCCTCTATCGGATGTGGGGTTAGTGAAGAATTTTTTCCCAACCTGTAGCTTGCTGATTTGTCTTACTGACTATGTCCTTTGCCTTACAAAAGCTTTCCAGTCTCATGAGGTTCCATTTATCAATTGTTGATATTAGAGCATGAGCCATTGGAGTTCTGTTTAGGAAATTTCCCCCTGTGCCAATGAGTTCAAGGCTCTTTTCCACTTTCTCTATTAGATTTGGTGTATCTGGTTTTATATTGAGGTCCTTGATCCACTTGGACTTGAGCTACAAGGTGACAACTATGGGTCTATTTTCATTCTTCATGTAGAATGTAGACAGCCAGCACCATTTATTGAGGATGCTTTCTCTTTTTCATTGTATATTTTTGATGTCTTTGTCAGAGATCAGGTGACCATAAGTGTGTGGTTTTATTCCTGGGTCTTCAATTCTACTTCATTGATTAACATGTCTGTTTCTTTATCAATATCATGCAGTTTTTATCACTATTGCTCTCCAGTAAAGCTTGAGTTCAGGAATGGTGATTCCCCCAGCTGTTCTTTTATTGTTAAAAATTGCTTTTGCTATTTTGGGTTTTTTACCTTTCCAGATGAATTTGAGAATTGCTCTTTCCATGTCTTTGAAGAATTGTGTTGGGATTTGATAGGGATTGCATTGAATCTATACATTGCCTTTGGTAGGATAGCCATTTTTACTATGTTAATTCTGCCAATCCATGAGCATGGGAAATATCTCCATTTTCTAAGATCTTCTTCAATTTCTTTCTTGAGAGACTTGAAGTTATTGTCATACAGGTCTTTCACTTGTTTGGTTAAAGTTACCCCAAGATATTTTATATTATTTGTGGCTGTTATGAGGGGAGCTGTTTCCTTAAAATTTTCTCCATCTGTTTATCCTTTTTGTACTGATTTATTTGAGGTAATTTTATGTTCAGCCACTTTGCTGAAGCAGTTTATCAGCTGGAGAATTTCTCTGGTAGAATTTTGGATGTCTCTTATGTACACTATCATATCATCTGTAAATAGTGATACCTTTATTTCTTCTTTACCAATTTGTATCCCCTTGATCTCTTTTTGTTGTCTTATTGTTCTAGCTAACAATTTGAGTACAACATTGAATAGATATGGAGAGAGTGGACATCCTTTTCTTGTTCCGGATTTCAGTGGGATTGCTTCAAGTATCTCTCCATTTAATTTGATTTTGGCTGTTGGTTTGCAGTAAATTGCTTTTATTATGTTTAGGTATGGGCCTTGAAATCCTCATCTCTCCAATACTATTAACATGAAGTGGTATTCTATTTTGACAAATGCTTTTTCTGCATCTAAGGACATGATTATATGATTTTTTTCCTTGAGTTTGCTTATATAGTGGATTATGTTAATGGTTTTCATATATTAAACCAATCTTGCATCCCTAGAAGGAAGCCTACTTGATCATGGTGAATGATAGTTTTGATGTGTTCTTGGATTCGGTTTTGCAAGAATTTTATTGAGTATTTTTGCTTCAATATTCATCAGTGAGATTGGTCTGAAATTCTCTTTTTTGGTTGAGTCCTTGTGTGGTTTAGGTATCAGAGTAATTGTAGCTTCATAGAACGAGTTAGGTAGTGTTTCTTCTTTATGAAATAGTTTGAGAATAATTGGTATCAGGTCTTCTTTGAAGGCCTGGTAGAATTTTGCACTAAATCCATCTGGCCCTGGCTTTTTTTGGGGGGGGGTTTGGGAGATTTTAAATGACTTCTTCTATTTCCTTGTGTGATATGGGCCTGTTTAGATAGTTTACCTGCTCTTGATTTAACTCTGGTATGTGGCATCTGTCTAGAAAATCATCCATTTCATCTAGATTTTCCAGGTTTGTTATAGGTTTTTATAGTAGGATTTGGTGATTTTTTTTTTTAATTTCCTCTGTTTCTGTTGTTACATCTCCCTTTTCATTTCTGATTTTATTAATTTGGATCCTGTCTCTTGGCCCTTTAGTTAGTTTGCTGGGGGTTTAATCTATCTTGTTGATTCTTCCAAGGAACCATCTTTTGGTTTTGCTGATTCTTTTTATTGTAGAAATATAAGATTTCAAACACACAAATGAGGTGACATTTTTAAATTAAGATCTCAAATCTTGAAGTCACTGATGTTCAAAGCAAAGTGTAAACAGACTCACTGTGAGGGTCAATTATGATTTCTTCTTTTATGTTCAGGCATGTGAATTTGTATTAAGTGACCCTTTAATTAAAAAGATATTAAAAATACATATATTACTAATAAACCAATTAGTGAAGTATGGTGGGTTTTCTCCTCTCTCTCTCTCTCTCTCTCTCTCTCTCTCTCTCTCTCTCTCTCCCCTTCTCTCTCTCTCTGTATGCACCAATGTTAAATTTGAACTTAAGTCAAATTATTCTCTTTTGTATGTGTTTCAAATATTTTATGTGATATAGTTCCACTAAAATGTATTCATTAAATCAAAATTTAATCAAGTATATTTTACCTGATAATCTTACACTTTGAGTGTTTTCTACGGATACACGTTGTTCAGATATTTGTACTGCTTACCCAGGAACGGTTGGTATCCTTTAAGTTCTCCATGTATCTTTTAGATCAATCTAGTGTTGTTTCCAAAATTTGTTTTTGAAAAAAAATGAAGTCAATGCTCATTTATGCATGACAAAATCACCTCAGTTACAATTTTAAAACATTTGAAGTTTTAGGTTATTAAGGTCACACCTACTCTCATTGGGAGGAAAACTGATAAATTATTAAATCATTCATATAAAAAGAATAAAACTTCGAAGGCAAGGTTGAACTCAATAGGATAGTCTCACAAAATTGAAATATAAAAATGAGTCTGTTTTATGTGAAATAGTGCTATTAGAGAAAAATTAAAAAGAAGAAAATTATAAAGAAATGTTATTACTTTTCTAATTCTGTCATAATTAAAGTATTTTATGTTCCCAATTGATGTGTATACAGGATATTTATATATAAAGAATCTAATTGCTAAGTGTAGTATATGATGATTTCTACAAAACAATTAAGACAATTTTCAAATGAACATCTGGTAGAATGTTTATCGCCAATAAAGTTTGATTCAAGATTCACATATTTCAGCAACATGATGATATTGTAAGCACAAAAACTTTCCCTAAGAATAGCATAATAGTTTAACTCTGGGTAATGTTTTATACTATATAGTGACATATTTACCAACATGAAGAATAAAATAAAATTTAAACAATAATTAAAGGGATACAATTTTTTTTTTATTTTCATTTAAGTATCACAATGAATAACATGTAATTTGAGTTATATTACTCCCTAGGAATATTTTACAATTAATGTTAGAAAGGCTTAGCATGTTTGATAAAAACTGTAGAGAAAATTTTATAATTGCAAAAACCAGCAAGAACAATCAAAGACATTTACTGTAAGGCTAAACACAATGATAGGTACTTGAGACCCTAGTAAGTTATCGTAAGCAATTTCAGTGAATCCTATGTTCCACCCACACTATACTGGACCTGTTTTCATGAATTGACTGCTGTGACCAATGCTGTAGTAGAAATGTACAATACTACTTTCTATGATGGCTCTTATATTGTTCCTTTTGCTGCAAAGAATTCTTGACTACAGAGAATCACATTTGCCCATGTCTTTTTGCCCTATGTTTTCATGAGGTGTTTAAAATGTCCTATTTATTCTAAGGTCCAGAAGTGTTCCCTCTGTGCTTCCAACTAACAACGAGAAGTCTGCTTTCTTCAAGTGAGGACAAAGTTTTTCTCCAGAATTGATCTTTTGGCTTCTGGATTTTGAATTTCCCAATATTCAGAAGTGTATGAAACAAATACCTACTGTGTCAGTCATGATGGTTTTGACAATGTTTTACAGCTGTTCCAAGGAACTTGTTTGTGCTCTTGCTGATTCCCTCTATCAGACTGCAGACTGTCCTCTGTTTTTCTGCTCATGCATGCACAGAAGTTCAGCTTGATCACATTTCCCACCTTTATCAAGATGTCTATGAACCTTGTCTCAGTTTTACTTTTTAGGGGTTCAAGTATGCTTTGATTGTTAAGCTGCCTTCCAACCTGGTTACACACTTCATGTCACCATGATGCAGTATTAATTTTACTATTTTCTCATTAGAATCTGGCTTACCCTTTTATTTTGTTAAGAATTCTTGTATTCATACTCATGATTTTTGGTATCAAAATAGTTTTAAGTATATAGAATAAGTTATGGGGTGCTTTTTACTGGAACAGTTTATGTAAGTTAAAATGTACAGAAATACAGTGTCCTGAAGAAAATGATGGTGAAGCCAAATTTCTCTAATATTGTCACTGAGCCAAGTGTTAAGTTAGTTATTAAATTTCATAGTATTAGTTATAATATTATTCTATTTTAGAATTTATTTTTACAGTATTTGGTTGTATTTCTTAGTTTATTAGGCTTTAATAATTTATATATATATATATATATATGTAATTATTTTCACCTTTCTATCTGTTCTGTATTTATATTCTATGCTGATTTCATGATATATTTAAAATTCTTTTAGTTTTATAAAGTCACTACATTATGCATGTTTTTCTTTTTGTATAATATGGTTCTTGTAAATTTAGAAATGGCAGCAATTTATTCTGTGTTTTTCTTTACGGATGTAAATTAACAAGTGCTTTGAGACACCTACCTCTTCAGATAGTGTACATGGCATTCCTACTAAGTGAATTGTATACCAGTGATTTTATATATATATATATATATATATATATATATATATATATATATATATATATATGACATTAAATATATAAACACACACATGTATATATATATATATATATATATATAAAACATTAAAATTGAAGTTTTATCAGTTGCAGTCCTTGTTTGAAGCTTCATAATTTATTAAGACTACATTAGTCAAAAATAGATTTATTCAGAAGATTTTGGGTAGGTGTAAAGGAAAGCTGGAGAACAGAATTCAGGACACTGTCAGAATTCAAGGGAAGCTCTCTAGTTGGACTCACAGGACTGTAACAAAGAAGCTATCTATTTAGCATTCAGATGTTTAGTCTATCCATGGTAACTGGAGATCATATCTGTTTCTGATGCTGTCACATAGAACTGTACTCTTTGTTGCTTTATTGCTTCTTACTCAATGTCCCAGCCAAATACATATAATTGGTTGAATCTGAGAGTTTGCCTGCCCCTCTTGTCAGGGTGTAGCAAGAGCACAAACAACTAACAGCTTGTATGTGTTTGGTGGTATTTAGGGGTGTAAGCAGTCATGTGATGACAGTAGATGACTGTTGTAAATGGGTCTCTAGAGGCTCAGTTTATAACATCTTTAGTGCATGAAGAGGAAGCCAGGGACAAGAGAAAGAAGAGCTGGAGGAGGGAGAAGCAGATCCCTGAAACTCATTGTTTAGTAAGTGTAGCTGGATTTATGAGCTCCAGGTTGTGAAAGATACTGCTAAGAAATAAGCAGTTGGTGACCTTTAGAAGTAAATACTGCCCTCCCATAAGTGGGCACACAAGTGCACATGAATAGACATTGTCTTAGTCAGGGTTTCTATTCCTGCACAAACATCATGAACAAGAAGCAAATTGGGGAGGAAGGGGTTTATTCAGCTTACACTTCCATACTGCTGTTCATCACCAAGGAATTCATGACTGGAACTCAAGCAGGTCAGAAAGCAGGCCATGGAGGGATGCTCTTTACTGGCTTGCTTCCCCTGGCTTGCTCAGTCTGCTCTATTATAGAACCCAAGACTATCAGCCCAGAGATGGCCCCACACACAAGGGGCCTTTCCCCCTTGATCACTAATTGAGAAAATACCCCACAGCTGTATCTTATGGAGGCATTTCCTCAACTGAGACTCCTTTCTCTGTGATAACTCTAGCCTGTGTCAAGTTGATACATAAAACCAGTCAGTACAGATATGCATGGACCTACCACACAACATACATACATACATACATACATACATACATACATACATAAACATACATGCATATGAGAATAGCTACTAGAATTATAATAAAAATATAAAATTGTCAAAGGAAAAATTAAAGGTTAGACTGTTTATTACAAAAAGGAAAAAAAGGAGAAATAAGCAAATATACAAATTTAACCCCCTCCTAAAAAAAAAAAAAACCCTGTCAAAGTAAAATAGTTATGCATCATTTTTGACTGTCAAAATAAGTTTACTCTCATGCTGATACTGTCCTCTCTGGGCTTGATTTTCAGAACAATCCTTTTCAATTCTAGTCTCTGTGATTTAGGAATAGATAAGGCAAACCTATCTGATATTGACTGAAATGAGTTCTAGTTGGGGATGTCACTCATGTGGAAAAGGATACCATTGTAGATATCTTGGGAGACTTCGAACAGAGATATGCACTTGTATCAGAAAAGCTTCCTGCTTGTAGTACAATATGCAGCATTTATTGTCATTTTGTATGAGAAAGTTAGGCCATAGGAGGAGAGATAAAAAATAACTATCAACTGCAGTTATTTCCAGTCCTGCTGAAGCTAGTTACAAATCATCGATGGAAACCCTTAAACACTAAGAGAATACAAAACCCTTAAATGTTCAACTCTGACTTAATCTTAAATTGAACTTGTAAGTTCTAAGGTGGTTTCCAAAAGACTATTTATAATTTAATGGCAAAAAGCCAATATGAAAACTATAAAAGTTGAACATAGAGTCATGCTCCAAGAATTAATGTAGGGTGGATGTAGGGCCAGAATAAACTAATTACTGAAAAGAAAGAGCCCTAGAATTTGATCATTGTATAGTTAGTTCAAATAACAAATACTACTGACAGTTTTTGTTAGTAATAAAAAAAAGGGCTATTCAAATAATAGTAGGGAAATATTGCCACCTTGAAAAATAAGTTTTGCAAATTGTATCTTGGATATTCTAAGTTTCTGCGCTAATATTTGCTTATCAGTGAGTGCATATCATATGTGTTCTTTTGTGATTGGGTTACCTCATTCAGGATGATATCCTCCAGATGCAATCCATTTGCCTAAGAATTTCATGAATTCAGCACAAGTCCCTTCTGATCCACTCGAGCACCGGGGTGCCTTGCCAGCGGAGTCTCCGGACACCAGCAAGGACCCACACAGGATGCCCCACGGGATCCTAAGACCTTTGGTGAGTGGAACACAGCTTCTGCTCCAAACCAATCATGTGGGACCTGAGACTGCATTAACTAGGAAAGCAGACAACCCGGCCTGAGCTGGGGCACAAGTCCCTTCTGGTTCACTCGAGCACCGGGGTGCCTTGCCAGCGGAGTCTCCAGACACCAGCAAGGACCCACACAGGATGCCCCACGGGATCCTAAGACCTCTGATGAGTGGAGCACAACTTCTGCCAGGAGGCAGGTTCAAACACCAGATATCTGGACACCTTCCCTGCAAGAAGAGAGCTTGCCTACAGAGAATACTCTGACCACTGAAACTAAGGAGAGAGCTAGCCTCCCAGGTCTGCTGATAGAGGCTAACAGAGTCACCTGAGGAACAAGCTCCAACCAGAGACAACTATAACAGCAGCTTCAGAGATTACCAGATGGCGAAAGGCAAACGTAAGAAACCTACTAACAGAAATCAAGACCACTCACCATCATCAGAACGCAGCACTCCCAACCCACCTAGTCCTGGGCACCCCAACACAACCGAAAATCTAGACCCAGATTTAAAAGCATATCTCATGATGATGGTAGAGGACATCAAGAAGGAATTTAATAACTCACTTAAAGAAATACAGGAGAGCACTGTTAAAGAGTTACAAGTCATTAAAGAAAAACAGGAAAACACAATCAAACAGGTAGAAGTCCTTATAGAAAAACAGGAAAACACATCCAAACAGGTGATGGAAATGAACAAAACCATACTAGACCTAAAAAGGGAAGTAGACACAATAAAGAAAACCCAAAGTGAGGCAACGCTGGAGATAGAAACCCTAGGAAAGAAATCTGGAACCATAGACACGAGCATCAGCAACAGAATACAAGAGATGGAAGAGAGAATCTCAGGTGCAGAAGATTCCATAGAGAACATCGGCACAACAATCAAAGAAAATACAAAATGCAAAAGGATCCTAACTCAAAACATCCAGGAAATCCAGGACACAATGAGAAAATCAAACCTACGGATAATAGGAGTTGATGAGAATGAAGATTTTCAACTTAAAGGGCCAGCAAATATCTTCAACAAAATTATTGAAGAAAACTTCCCAAACCTAAAGAAAGAGATGCCCATGCTCATACAAGAAGCCTAAAGAACACCAAACACACTGGACCAGAAAAGAAATTCCTCCCGACACATAATAATCAGAACAACAAATGCACTAAATATAGATAGAATATTAAAAGCAGTAAGGGAGAAAGATCAAGTAACATATAAAGGCATATCTATCAGAATTACACCAGACTTTTCACCAGAGACTATGAAAGCCAGAAGAGCCTGGACAGATGTTATACAGACACTAAGAGAACACAAATGCCAGACCAGGCTACTATACCCGGCCAAACTCTCAATTACCATAGATGGAGAAACCAAAGTATTCCAAGACAAAACCAAATTCACACATTATCTTTCCACGAATCCAGCCCTTCAAAAAATAATAACAGAGAAAAAAAAACAATACAAGGATGGAAATCACACCCTAGAAAAAGCAAGAAAGTAATCCCTCAACAAACCAAAAAGAAGACAGCCAAAAGATCAGAATGCCAACTCTAACAACAAAAATAAAAGGAAGCAACAATTACTTTTCCTTAATATTTCTTAATATCAATGGACTCAATTCCCCAATAAAAAGACATAGACTAACAGATTGGCTACACAAACAGGACTCAACATTCTGCTGCTAACAGGATACCCATCTCAGGGAAAAAGACAGACACTACCTCAGAGTGAAAGGCTGGAAAACAATTTTCCAAGCAAATGGTCTGAAGAAACAAGCTGGAGTAGCCATTCTGATATAGGATAAAAGCAACTTCCAACCCAAAGTTATCAAAAAAGACAAGGAGGGACACTTCATACTCATCAAAGGTAAAATCCACCAAGAGGAACTCTCAATTCTGAATATCTATGCTCCAAATGCAAGGGCAGCCACATTCATTAAAGGCACTTTAGTAAAGCTCAAAGCACACATTGCACCTCACACAATAATAGTGGGAGACTTCAACACACCACTTTCATCAATGGACAGATCATGGAAACAGAAACTAAACAGGGACACAGTGAAACTAACAGAAGTTATGAAACAAATGGATTTAACAGATATCTACAGAACATTTTATCCTAAAACAAAAGGATATACCTTCTTCTCAGCACCTCACGGGACCTTCTCCAAAATTGACCATATAATTGGTGACAAAACAGGCCTCAATAGATACAAAAATATTGACATTGTCCAATGCATCCTATCAGACCACCATGGACTAAGGCTGATCTTCAATAACAACATAAATAATGGAAAACCAACATTCACGTGGAAACTGATTAACACTCTTCTCAATGATACCTTGGTCAAGGAAGGAATAAAGAAAGAAATTAACGACTTTTTAGAGATGAAAATGAAGCCACAACATACCCAAACCTATGGGAAACAATGAAAGCATTCTAAGAGGGAAACTCATAGCTCTGAGTGTCTCCAAAAAGAAACTGGAGAGAGCACACACTAGCAGCTTGACAACACATCTAAAAGCTCTAGAAAAAAAGGAAGAAAATTCACTCAAGAGGTGTAGAGGACAGGAAATAATCAAACTCAGGGGTGAAATCAACCAAGTGGAAACAAGAAGAACTATTCAAAGAATTAACCAAACGAGGAGTTGGTTCTTTGAGAAAATCAACAAGATAGATAAACCCTTAGCTAGACTCACTACAGGGCACAGGGACAACATCCTAATTAACAAAATCAGAAATGAAAAGGGAGACATAACAACAGAACATGAAGAAATCCAAAACACCATCAGATCCTTCTACAAAAGGCTATACTCAACAAAACTGGAAAACCTGGACGAAATGGACAAATTTCTAAACAGATACCAGGTACCAAAGTTAAATCAGGGTCAAGTTAACAATCTAAACATTCCCGTATCCCCTAAAGAAATAGAAGCAGTCATTAATAGTCTCCCAGCCAAAAAAAGCCCAGGACCAGATGGATTTAGTGCAGAGTTCGACCAGACCTTCAAAGAAGAATTCCAGTTCTGCACAAAATATTCCACAAAATAGAAGTAGAAGGAACTCTACCAAACTCATTCTGTGAAGCCACAATTACTTTGATACCTAAACCACAGAAAGATCCAACAAAGATAGAGAACTTCAGACCAATTTCCCTTATGAATATTGATGCAAAAAATACTCAATAAAATTCTTGCTAACAGAATTCAATAACACATTAAAGCAATCATCCATCCTGACCAAGTAGGTTTTATTCCAGGGATGCAGGGATGGTTTAATATACGGAAATCCATCAACATAATCCATTATATAAACAAACTCAAAGACAAAAACTACATGATCATCTCGTTAGATGCTGAAAAAGCATTCAACAAGATCCAACACCCATTCATGATAAAAATCTTGGAAAGATCAGGAATTCAAGGCCCATACCTAACCATGATAAAAGCAATCTACAGCAAAACAGTAGCCAACATCAAATTAAATGGTGAGAAGCTTGAAGCAATGCCACTAAAATCAGGGACTAGACAAGGCTGTCCACTCTCTCCCTACCTATTCACCATTGTACTTGAAGTCCTAGCCAGAGCAATTCGACAACAAAAGGAGATCAAGGGGATACAAATTGGAAAAGAGGAAGTCAAAATATCACTTTTTGCAGATGATATGATAGTATATATAAGTGATACTAAAAATTCCACCAGAGAACTCCTAAACCTGATAAACAGCTTCGGTGAAGTAGCTGGATATAAAATTAACTCAAACAAGTCAATGGCCTTTCTCTACACAAAGAATAAACAGGCTGAGAAAGAAATTAGGGAAACAACACCCTTCTCAATAGTCACAAATAATATAAAATATCTTGGCATGACTCTAACTAAGGAAGTGAAAGATCTGTATGATAAGAACTTCAAGTCTCTGAAGAAAGAAATTAAAGAAGATCTCAGAAGATGGAAAGATCTCCCATGCTCATGGATTGGCAGGATTAACATTGTAAAAATGGCTATCTTGCCAAAAGCAATCTACAGATTCAATGCAATCCCCATCAAAATTCCAACTCAATTCTTCAACGAATTAGAAAGAGCAATCTGCAAATTCATCTGGAATAACAAAAAACCTAGGATAGCAAAAAATTCTTCTCAAGGATAAAAGAACCTCTGGTGGAATCACCATGCCTGACCTAAAGCTTCACTACAGAGCAATTGTGATAAAAACTGCATGGTACTGGTATAGTGACAGACAAGTAGACCAATGGAATAGAATTGAAGACACAGAAATGAACCCACACACCTATGGTCACTTGATCTTTGACAAGGGATCTAAAAGCATCCAGTGGAAGAAAGACAGCATTTTCAACAAATGGTGCTGGCACAACTGGTTGTTATCAGGTAGAAGAATGCGAATTGATCCATTCCTATCTCCTTGTACTAAGGTCAAATCTAAGTGGATCAAGGAACTTCACATAAAACCAGAGACACTGAAACTTATAGAGGAGAAAGTGGGGAAAAGCCTTGAATATGGGCACAGGGGAAAGATTACTGAATAGAATAGCAATGGCTTGTGAAGTAAGATCAAGAATTGACAAATGGGACCTCATGAAACTGCAAAGCTTCTGAAAAGCAAAAGACACTGTCAATAAGACAAAAAGGCCACCAACAGATTGGGAAAGGATCTTTACCTATCCTAAAACAGATAGGGGACTAATATCCAATATATATAAAGAACTCAAGAAGGTGGACTCCAAAAAATCAAATAACCCCATTTAAAAATGGGGCTCAGAACTGAACAAAGAATTCTCACCTGAGGAATTCTGAATGGCAGAGAAGCACCTGAAAAAATGTTCAACATCCTTAATCATCAGGGAAATGCAAATCAAAACAACCCTGAGATTCCACCTCACACCAGTCAGAACGGCTAAGATCAAAAATTCAGGTGACAGTAGATGTTGGCAAGGATGTGCAGAAAGAGGAACACTCCTCCATTGTTAGTGGGATTGCAAGCTTGTACAACCACTTTGGAAATCAGTCTGGCGGTTCCTCAGAAAATTGGACATAGTACTACTGGAGGATCCAGCAATATGTCTCCTGGACATATATCCAGAAGATGTCCTAACCGGTAAGAAGGACACATGCTCTACTATGTTCATAGCAGCCTTATTTATAATAGCCAGAAGCTGGAAAGAACCCAGATGCCCCTCAACAGAGGAATGGATACAGAAAATGTGGTACATTTACACAATAAAGTTCTACTCAGCTATTAAAAAGAATGAATTTATGAAATTCCTAGCCAAATGGATGGACCTGGAGGGCATCATCCTGAGTGAGGTAACACAAGCACAAAGGAACTCTCACAATATGTACTCACTGATAAGTGGATATTAGCCCAGAAACTTATGATATCCAAGATATAAGATACAATTTGCTAAACACATGAAACTCAAGAAGAAGGAAGACCAAAGTGTGGACACTTTGCTCCTTCTTAGAATTGGGAACAAAACACCCATGGAAGGAGTTACAGAGACAAAGTTTGGAGCTGAGTCAAAAGGATAGACATCTAGAGGCTGCCATACCCGGGGATCCATCCCATAATCAGCCTCCAAATGCTGACACCATTGCATACACTAGTAAGATTTTGCTGAAAGGACCCTGATACAGCTGTCTCTTGTGAGGCTGTTCTTGGGCCTAGCAAACACAGAAGTGGATGCTCACAGTCAGCTAATGGATCGATCACAGGGCCCCCAATGGAGGAGCTAGAGAGAGTACCCAAGGAGCTAAAGGGATCTGCAACCCTATAGGTGGAACAACATTATGAACTAACCATTACCCCAGAGCTCTTGACTCTAGCTGCATATGTATCAAAAGATGACCTAGTCATCACTGGAAAGAGAGGCCCATTGGACATGCAAACTTTATATGCCCCAGTACAGGGGAACGCCAGGGTCAAAAAATGGGAATGGGTGGGTAGGGAAGTGGGGGGGAGGATATGGGGGACTTTTGGGATAGCATTGGAAATGTAATTGAGGAAAATACGTAATAAAAAAAAGAATTTCATGAATTCATTGTTTTAAATTGCTGAGTAGTATTCTATTGTGTAAATGTACCACATTTTCTGTATCCATTCCTCTGTTGAGTGACATCTGGGTTATTTCCACCTTCTGTCTATTATAAACAAGGCTGCTATAAACACAGTGGAGCATGTGTCCTTATCACAAGTTGGAACATCTGGGTATATGCCCAGAAGAGGAATTTCTGGATCTTCTGGTAGTACTATGTTTAATTTTCTGAGGAACCACCAGTCTGATTTCCAGAGTGGTTGTACTAGCTTGCAATCCCATCAGCAATGGAAGAGTGTTCCTCTTTCTCCCCATCCTCGCCAGCATCTGTGTCACCTGAATTTTTGATCTTAGCCATTCTGATTGGTGTGAAGCAGAATCTCAGGGTTGTTTTGATTTGCATTTCCCTGATGATTAAGGATGTTGAACATTATTTCAGGTGCTTCTCAACCCTTCAGTATTCCACAGTTGAGAACTCTTTGTTTAGCTCTGTACCCCATTTTTAATAGGGTTATTTGATTTTCTGGAGTCCATCTTCTTGAGTTCTGTTGTTTTAATTGGGTATTTATTTCATTTACATTTCCAATGTTATCCCAAAAGTCCCACACACCCTTGCACACCCACTCCCCCACCCACCCAATCCCACCTCTTGGCTCTGGCTTTCCCCTGTACTGAGGCATATAAAGTCAGCACGACCAATGGGCCTCTTTTTCCACTGATGGCCGGCCAGGCCATCTTCTGATACATATACACCTAGAGACATGAGCTCTGGTGGGTGTAGTGGTTAGTTCATATTGTTGTTCCACCTAAAGGGTTGCAGATCCCCCAGCTCCCTGGGTACTTCCTCCAGCTCTTTCATTGGGGGCCCTGTGATCCAACCAATAGTTGAATGTGAGCATCCACTTCTGTGTTTGCTAGGCCCTGGCATAGTCTCACAAGAGACAGCTATATCAGGGTCCTTTCAGCAAAATATTGCTAGTGTATGCAATGGTGTCAGCGTTTGGAGGCTGATTATGGGATGGATCCCTGGGTATGGCAGTCTCTAGATGGTCCATCCTTTCGTCTCAGCTCCAAACTCTGTCTCTGTAGCTCCTTCCATGGGTGCCTTGCTCCCAGTTCCAAGAAGGGGCAAAGTATCCAAAACCTTGGTCTTCGTTCTTCCCAAGCTTCATGTGTTTCACAAATTGTATCTTATATCTTGTGTATTCTAAGTTTCTGAGCTAATATCCACTTATCAGTGAGCACATATCATGTGAGTTCTTTTCTGATTGAGTTACCTCACTCAGGATGATGCCCTCCAGGTCCATTCATTTACCTAGGAATTTCATAAATTCATTCTTTTTAATAGCTGAGTAGAACTTTATTGTGTAAATGTACCACATTTTCTGTATCTATTCCTCTGTTGAGGGGCATCTGGGTTCTTTCCAGTTTCTGGCTATTATAAATAAGGCTGTTATGAACATAGTGGAGCATGTGTCCTTATTACTGGTTGAACCATCTTCTGGATATATGCCCAGGAGAGGTATTGCAGTATCCTCTGGTAGTACTATGTATCCTCCAATCTTTTGAGGAACCACCAGACTGATTTCCAGAGTGGTTGTACAAGCTTGCAATCCCACCAACAATGGGGGAGTGTTCCTCTTTCTCCACATCCTTGCCAGCATCTGCTGTCACCTGAATTTTTCATCTTAGCCATTCTGACTGGTGTGAGGCAGAATTTCAGGATTGTATTGATTTGCATTTCCCTGATGATTAAGGATGCTGAAAACTTTTTCAGGTGCTTCTCAGCCATTCTGTATTCCTCAGGTGAGAATTCTTTCTTTAGCTCTGAGCCCCATTTTTTAATGGGGTTATTTGATTTTCTGGAGTCCACCTTCTTGAGTTCTTTATATATATTGGATATTAGTCCCTTATCTGATTTAGGACAGGTAAAGATCCTTTCCCAATCTGTTGGTGGCCTTTTTGTCTTATTGATGGTGTCTTTTGCCTTACAGAAGCTTTGTAATTTTATGAGATCTCATTTGTCTATTCTCGATCTTACAGCACAAGCCATTGCTGTTCAATTGAGGAATTTTTCCCCTGTGCCCATATTTTCGAGGGTTTCCCCCATTTCTGCCTCTATAAGTTTCAGTGTCTCTGGTTTTATGTGAAGTTCCTTGATCCACTTAGATTTGACCTTAGTACAAGGAGATAGAAATGGATCAATTACGCATTCTTCTACATGATAACTGCCAGTTGTGCCAGCACCATTTGTTGAAAATGCTGTCTGTTTTCCACTGGATGGTTTTAGCTCCCTTGTCAAAGATCAAGTGACCATAGGTGTGTGGGTTCATATCTGGGTCTTCAATTCTATTCTATTGGTCTACTTGTCTGTTGCTATACCAGTACCATGCAGTTTTTATCACAATTGCTCTATAGTATACCCTTGGGTCAGGCATGATGATTCTACCAGAGGTTCTTTTATCCTTGAGAAGAGTTTTTGCTATCCTAGTTTTTTTGTTATTCCAGATGAATTTGTAAATTGCCCTTTCTAATTCGTTGAAGAATTGAGTTGGAATTTTGATGGGGATTGCATTGAATCTGTAGATTACTTTTGGCAAGATAGCCATTTTTACTATATTGATCCTGCCAATCAATGAGCATGGGAGATCTTTCCATCTTCTGAGATCTTCTTTAATTTCTTTCTTCAGAGACTTGAAGTTCTTATCATACAGATCTCTCACTTCCTTAGTTAGAGTCACACCTAGGTATTTTATATTATTTGTGGCTATTGAGACGGGTGTTGTTTCCCTAATTTCTTATTCAACCTGTTTATCCTTTGTGTAGAGAAAGGCCATTGACTTGTTTATGTTAATTTTATATCCAGATACTTCATTGAACTTGTTTATCACGTTTAAGGTTTCTCTGTTGGAAATTTTAGGGTCACTTATATATACTCTCATATCATCTGCAAAAAGTGATATTTTGACTTCTTCCTTTCCAATTTGTATCCCCTTGATCTCCTTTTGTTGTCGAATTGCTCTGGCTAGGACTTCAAGTACAATGTTGAATAGGTAGGGAGAAAGTGGGCAGCCTTGTCTAGTCCCTGATTTTAGTGGGATTGCTTCCAGCTTCTTACCATTTACTTTGATGTTGGCTACTGGTTTGCTGTAGAGTGCTTTTATCATGTTTAGGTATGGGCCTTGAATTTCTGATTTTTCCAAGACTTTTATCATGAATGGGTGTTGGATTTTGTCAAATGCTTTCTCCACATCTAATGAGATGATCATGTGGTTTTTGTCTTTGTTTATATAGTGGATTACATTGATGAATTTCCGTATATTAAACCATCCCTGCATCCCTGGAATGAAACCTACTTGGCCAGGACGGATGATTGTTTTGATGTGTTCTTGGATTTGATTAGTAATAATTTTATTGATGATTTTTGCATAGATATTCATAAGGGAAATTGGTCTGAAGTTCTCTATCTGTGTTGGGTCTTTTTGTGGTTTAGGTATCAGAGTTATTGTGGCTTTATAAAATGAGTTGGGTAGAGTACATTCTCCTTCTATTTTGTGGAATAGTTTGTGAAGAACTGGAATTAGATCTTCTTTGAAGGTCTGATAGAATTCTGCACTAAACCCATCCTGTGTTTTTTTTTTTTTTTTTTTTTTGGTTGAGAGACTATAACGACTGCTTCTATTTCTTTAGGGGATTTTGAACTGTTTAGATCATTAACATGGTCCTGATTTAACTTTGGTACCTGGTATCTGTCTAGAAATTTGTCCATTTCATCCAGGTTCTCTAGTTTTGTTGAGTATAGCCTTTTGTAGAAGGATCTGATGGTGTTTTGGATTTCTTCAGGATCTGTTGTTATGTCTCTCTTTTCATTTCTGATTTTGTTAATTAAGATGCTGTTCCTGTTCCCTTTAGTGAGTCTAGCTAAGGGTTTATCTATCTTGTTGATTTTCTCAAAGAACCAGCTCCTCGTTTGGTTGATTCTTTGAGTAGTTCTTCTTGTTTCCAGTTGGTTGATTTCGCCCCTGAGTTTGATTATTTCCTGCCATCTATTCCTCTTGGGTAAATTTGATTCCTTTTGTTCTAGAGCTTTTAGGTGTGTTGTCAAGCTGCTTGTGTGTGCTCTCTCTAGTTTCTTTTTGGAGGCACTCAGAGCTATGAGTTTTTCTCTTAGAAATTCTTTCATTATGTTACATAACTTTGGGTATGTTGTGGCTTCATTTTCATTAATCTCTAAAAAGTCCTTAGTTTCTTTATTTCTTCCTTGACTGAGGTATCATTGAGAAGAGTGTTGTTCAGTTTCCACGTGAATGTTGGCTTTCCATTATTTATGTTGTTATTGAAGATCAGCCTTAGTCCATGGTGATCTGGTAGGATGCATGGGACAATTTCAATATTTTTGTATCTGTTGAGGCCTGTTTTGTGACCAATTATATGGTCAATTTTGGAGAAGGTGCCATGAGGTGCTATGAAGTAGGTATATCCTTTTGTTTTAGGATAAAATGTTCTGTATATATCTGTTAGATCCATTCGTTTCAAAACTTCTGTTAGATTCACTGTGTCCCTGTTTAGTTTCTGTTTCCATGATCTGTCCATTGATGAAAGTGGTGTGTTGAAGTCCCCCACTATTATTGTACTAAGAGTTCCTCTTGGAAGATTTTACCTTTGATGAGTATGAAGTGCCCCTCCTTTTCTTTTTTGATGACTTTGGGTTGGAAGTCAATTTTATTAGTTATTAGAATGGCTTCTCCAGCTTGTTTCTTCATACCATTTGCTTTGAAAATTGTTTTCCAGCCTTTCATTCTGAGGTAGTGCCTGTCTTTTTCCCTGAGATGGGTTTCCTGTAAGCAGCAGAATGTTGGGTCCTGTTTGTGTAGCCAGTCTGTTAGTCTATGTCTTTTTATTGGGGAGTTGAGTCCATTGATATTAAGAGATATTAAGGAAAAGTAATTGTTGCTTCCTATTATTTTTGTTGTTAAAGTTGGCATTCTGTTCTTGTGGCTGTCTTTTTTTTTTTTTTAGGTTTGTTGAAGGATTACTTTCTTGCTTTTTCTAGGACGTGGTTTCAGTCCTTGTATTGGTTTTTTTCTGTTATTAACCTTTGAAGGGCTGGATTCGTGGAAAGATAATGTGTGAATTTGGTTTTGTCGTGGAATACTTTGGTTTCGACATCTATGGTAATTGAGAGTTTGGCTGGGTATAGTAGCCTGTGCTGGCATTTGTGTCCTCTTACTGTCTGTATAACATCTGTCCAGAATCATCTGACTTTCATAGTCTCTGGTGAAAAATCTGGTGTAATTCTGATAGGCCTACCGTTATATGTTACTTGACCTTGCAAGGCCAGCGTACCCCGACCCAGACCCCAGGATGGGGCCGAGTGCTTGGGGCCTCCCACTTATTCTATACCTCTCATGTCTCTTCACCATGCCAGACTAGAGTCAAGCTCAACAGGGTCTTCTTTCCCTGCTAATTCCGCCAAGCCCATTCCCTTGGCTGTGGTTTTGCTAGATAGTAGGTAGGGACAGTGGGAATATCATTCATCCATTCATGTGTGTCACTAATTAAATGACGAGGCATTTGGCTACCTTAAGAGTGTCATAGTTACTCCCGCTGTTTTCCTGTGCTTCATTGAATTTCTTCACTTTGACATTCAGAGCACTGGGCAGAAATCACATTGAGTCAATACCCGACAAGGGCCTTCGCCATTGAGTTCTTTATATACATTGGATATTAGTCCCTTATCTGATTTAGGATAGGTAAAGATCCTTTCCCAATCTGTTGGCCTTTTTGTTATTGACAGTGTCTTTTGCCTTACACATGAAACTCAAGAAGAAGGAAGACCAAAGTGTGGATACTTCTCTCCTTATTAGAATGGGGAACAAAATACCCATGGAAGGAATTACAGAGACAAAGTTCAGAGCTGAGACAGAAGGAAAGACCATCCAGAGACTGCCCCACCTGGGAATCCATCCCATATACAACCACCAAACACAAACACTATTGCATAAGCCAGCAAGATTTTGCTGACAGGACCCTGAAATAGCTCTCTCTTGTGAGGCTATGCCAATTTCTGGCAAATACAGGAGTGGATGCTCACAGTTATGTATTGGATTGAACACAGGGCCCCTAATGAAAGAGCTAGAGAAAGTACCAAAGGAGCTAAAGGGGTATGCAACCCTATAGGAGGAATAACAATTTGAACTAACCAGTACCCCCAGAGCTCGTGTCTCTAGCTGCATATGTAGCAGAGGATGGTCTAGTAGGCCATCAATGGGAGAAGAGGCCCTTGGTATTGTGAAGATCATATGCCCCAGTATAGGGAAAGCCAGGGCCAGGAAGCAGGAGTGGGTGGGTTGGGGAACAGGGTGGGGGGAGTGTACTGGTCTTTGGAGATAGCTTTTGAAATGTAAATAAAGAAAATATCTAATAAAAATACCTTAAAAAAGAAAAATAACTTAGAGTTTTATTTTAAAAAAAAGTATTATTGTATGGCTGAGAGAATTAAATTTTGGATGGATGAAAAAATATCAAATTTCAGGTGAATTAAACATCTAAGTGTTTTAGAACATCCCTGTCTTTAAAATTGCTTTGGGCTGAATTGTGTCCAGTATGTGTTTGGAGAAGAATCAACATGCAAGTTGATTATATTAAGATATTATGCTTTAGAAGGTAGAGCAGGTTAAAGAGAGCATAAGAGATCATGAGAGACAGAGACAGAGAGACAGAGACAGAGAGAGAGAGAGAGAGAGAGAGAGAGAGAGACTTCACATATGGAGAAGAATCATTCCTAACATTTTGAGGTGTGAAACAAAGCTTAGGGGACATTATTAGACAGTTATGAGAAAAAAAAACAAATCAAAACAAAATAATATCCAACTTTTACTCACTGAAGGAAAATAATGTAGGTGATTTGTCTCTCTGCTGATGTCTGCGTACATAACACAGGGGCACAGGGCATTATTTATAAGAGATGAACCTCAACCTCAAAATAGGCTGATTTTATACTTAAATACTGGAATAAGAGTTCTGGGAATAAGGGAGACACCCCAAAGTCTCCTAAATTTCTTTACAGCCCATTGTTTTATGTGTTAAGACTATTTTGGGAGCTCTGCCAACACCCATTGGTAGAAGCCAATTAACAATGACTGCATATAATCAATAGCCATGCTGTTTTGTGAGCAAACAGAACAAATCATATTATGGCTAATGCCAGGCTGAGTCTTTTTGATAAAACACATGTCTTGAATAAACTTACATGTATTATAGATCAGGTGGGTTTTCAAGGGGACATTGTAAAGCTTCAGAATAGGAAACCTTAAAATGGCATTCTAGTAAGTCACAAGACAGTAAATCAATAGCAGGTCTATGTCCAGACAAGAGGCCTTCAGACAAGGACAGGGGACTAACTCTAAGTGTGTGTGCACTCAAATTTATAAATCTTCATGAAATCAATTCCTGTCCAAACTCTTAATTATATCCTGATAGTGGGAAATTATAAATATAGTTTTAAGACCTTATACTGGATATTGCGACTTAATTCAGCATAGCCTTTACTCCATCCTAAGTGACATAATAACGAAAAGAGACAGAGTGGCTGATGTTTCCATTTCACAGTGTTCTGTGTTAGTCATATTAACACATTAAAATTTGAGCTCTATTGCCATTTCTTTTACAAGGGTATATTTTAAATTCATTTCTTCTAAAGTTAGATATAATTTACATACCATAATGCTCATCTTTTTGATCATGTTTAATATATTGACAATACTGTTTGGTCACCATGAAGTAGTTCCAAAAGACTCCAGAATCACCATAAGAAATTTCATATACACGAGGATCCACACCCTACTAACTCTGATCTCTTACTAATACAGGCAAACAATAATCAAAATTTTGTGTGTATATTTTTGTTTATTTTGTACACTTGTATTAAGTAGAATTGTGTAAATGTGGTCTAACTCTCTTTCAAATTCATATAAATCCTGAGCTTATTCTTATTATATTAGTAATCAGTACTTTATTTTTTCCTTTGGCTGAATAATACTCAATTTAGAAAGAACACCATATTGTTTATGCTTTTTTAACTGATGAACATTGAGTTTTTCCTCCCACTTTTTGTCTAGTAGAATTAATGTTAAAACAAGCACTTGTGTAGGTATATACTTTTTTCCTTTTCCTTTTCCTTTTCCTTTTCCTTTTCCTTTTCCTTTTCCTTTTCCTTTTCCTTTTTCTTTTCCTTTTCCTTGACGTGTGTTTAGAGGGAAACTCTTGGATGATAGGGCATATACCACATCCCTCCACTTCCTTCTTCTTGCTCTGTCTCTCTGTGGCTATATCTCTGTCTCTCTTTCTCTCCACCCCTTCTCTGCTCTATAATTTGAACTTGGGCCCTGGTGACCACTAGGTAAGTGCTCTGACTCTCATCATCCCCATCCTTACCAAAGACTGTTTTAAATTATGGCTCCATAGGCAAAGTCAGAACTCCCCACATCATAGTTTCTAGCATTTATGAGGAAAGGGTAGGGTTAAATGTCAACTATTGTGCAAACAGCGAGTATAGCAGCTATTGCTGCAAATAGATTTTTGCTCAGGAAGCCCAGATTATTCTGGAAAATAAGATGTCATATTTGGTAGAGGCCAAAGCCAAAGAAAATTATTTTACTCAGAACACTGGAAATTTCAGTCTTTGCTTTAGAGTCCTTTTCTTTCTTTTTCTTTCTTTCTTTCTTTTTTTTCCTGTAGAAGAACTGCTTTTGTCCAAAGGAATTAATTATAAAACTAAAGTTGGCCATTTTGTATCATGTTTTTGTTTCTTTGATCAAATAATCTTGAGCTGCATTCCCTGCCTGAGTGTTGGTCCAAAAAGCTTTCAGTTTGAGGCCGCCCAGTCATCAGACAAATAATTGCCTTGTCAAAAATGCTTACAAGGAAATATTGCTTTTTCTATTTGTGGGCATTGCTTTAATGCCTCTCAAAGCTGGATCAGCATTTGCCAGTTTCAGAATATGTTCTGGTAGAAATTCAGCCAGAGACACTTTAAACAAATGCTAATTCAGAATTCTTTATTTGTTAATAACCAAACCATAGCTTGTGAAAGTTAATATTTAATGATGGTAGGGTTCATTTATATACCACTATATCCAAAGAATATATCCTTATAGATAAGCACAGAGTGTAAGTATTCGTTCAATATTTTGAAATGTACTTGGGCATATACACTCTATTTCTTGGTAGGTAAAGGTACTAAACTGTATATTTACATAGGACATGTCACAACCAATGGAAACCGATTGTTTTATTTTAGTGACAAGATGCATAGAGCATTGGATAAGTCCACTCCAATGGACATATTTCACTCCAGTTCAGGTGCTATTTGTCTCTAACCTCACTGTCTTTGAATGACATTGTTTCTTCTTTGCTGAAAACTGGTAAAAGAGTTAAGGATTTTGAGACATATAGAGGAAAAGAAAATTCCCATCCATCCTTTGCATAAGATAGCAGAAGTTTCTGCTACACACTAAGTTTCTTTGCATATTTTAATCCAAAAATATAAATCAAAACAATGGAGAAAATAATGGCAGGGGAATATTTTATTTTAAGAGCTAAGCTAAAGGCAGAGTGATACAGAGCTTAGAAAGGAGGTAGGTGATCTTTTGGTTCATCAATTGTTTTGTTGGTTTTTATCAACCTACTTTTAAAAAGCACATAAATAAAATACCAGGAAAAAGCAAAGAAAAGTTACATACACTTGTTCCTGTGAAGATAAATTGCTCCAGGGTAGGGGGATACTAGAGGGCTAAATCTGGAGTAGGTGGGTGGGTGGGGGGACACCTTTTTAGAAGCAAAAGCGAGGGGGGATGGAAGGGAGAGTGAGTGGAGGGGAGACCAGGAAGAGAGACAACATTTGAAATATAAATAAAATAATTAATAAAATCAAATGTTTGTTGATATGAAGTCATAAACATGTTTATTTAAAAATAATCCTTTTCTGTCTACATACTAATGATATGAATTCGTTTGTTTATTTTAAAATACTGAACAAAGTGGACAGAGAACTTGAAGAGACTATGTCCAGAAGTTAGGCATGGCCCAAGGGTTGAGGGATGGGGCCACTCATCCATCTCAAAACTATTAATCCAGAATTGCTCCTGTCTTAAGGAAATACAGGGACAAAGAATGGAGCAGAGACTGAAGGAAAGGCCATCCATAGACTGCCCCACCTGGGGACCCATCCCATATGCAGCTACCAAACCCAGACACTATTGCTGATGCCAAGAAGTGCTTGCTGTCATTAGCCTGATATAGATGTCTCCTGAGAAGCTCTGCTAGAACCTTACTAATACAGATGTGGATGCTTGCAGCCAACCATCGGACTGAGCACTGGGACCCCAATGGAGGAATTGGGGGAAGGACTAAAGGAGTTGAAGGGATTTGCCATCCCATAGGAAGAACAATAATTTCAATCAGCCAGACCCCCTAGAGCTCCCAGGAACTAAACCACCAACCAAAGAGTACACATTGAGGGACTCATGGCTCCAGCTGCATATGTAGCAGAGGATGGCCTTATCTGGCATCAATGGGAGGGGAGTCCCATGGTCCTGTGAAAGCTAGATGCCCCAGCACAGGTGGTTAGGTGGGAGTGGTGAGTATGAGAGCACCCTCATAGAAGCAGGGGTTGGGGGAAGGGGATAGGAGGTGTGCTGAGGGGAAATGTAAATAAATAAAATAACCAATACAATATATATATATATATATATATATATATATATATATATATATATATGTGTGTGTGTGTGTGTGTGTGTGTGTGTGTGTGTGTGTGTGTGTATGTGTGTGTGTGTGTGTGTGTGTGTGTGTATGTGTGTGTGTGTGTGTGTGTGTGTGTGTGTGTGTGTGTGTGTGTGTGTATTTTCAAATCTATCCATCTGTCTGTGTGCCTGCCTGTGGATCAGTCTGTTTGTCTGATTATCCATTTGTATATTGTTTGGTGCTGCTATAGTAGTGAATACGGTACAAGTGGGAACTGTATTATTTTTAGAGCTAAGGCATAAGGGTAACATCAGAAAAGCTGGTAACACCAGAATAGCACAGTAAGTGATTAGCCTTATGTCTTGGCTGATTTCCTTGGTCTAAATGTGGAGAGAAGATCCTTGAAAGGGTAAGTGAAAACAGCGTGGTCACAGAGAACTTTCCATGGATGCTCTTCTTATCAGCCACGTTTTATCTTTTGTCTATTTATATTTCTATCCACTGCAGCCCTAAAGCCCCAGCTTGGGAAACAAACCCTTAAAAGTTCCTTTGATGCTCACATAATTTCATATAAGGAAATAATGGTGGGTTTTAAAATTTATAGGCAAGTTTGTACAATTACCAAATTAAAGGATACTCTCCAACAAGTGAAATTAATTTCTGTTTTGGGGAAAGCGTACGAAGGCCTGTGAAGATGACTTGCGTCCAGAAGACCACGGGAGACAACTCTGACTCTGAGTGGTTATCTGCATAGATAGTGTGCAAAAGACTGGCAGGAAAGACAGACAAATAACAAGAAGTTGGGAAGGCGAAAAGGGAAGAAATTTACTGCAAATATTTGAAAATTATTATCCCATTTGAATTATTTTCAAAGTATTGTCATTAAAAATATAACCTTACTAGCCAGGCCTAACAACAGGCTGCTACAGTCTTCACGCATTGGAAGCTGAGATTGGAGAACCATGATTTCCAGCTCAGCCCGAGCTTCATATAAAGATTCTGTCTAAAAAAAGGCAAAACAACAACAACAACAACAGCAAAACAAACAAACAAAAAACATTTCAAATGCCTACAGGGAAAGCAAAGTGAATTGGATATTTTTGTTTAATCAGAAGTTTTCTAGATAGAATTACTTTTCATTTAGGTGATATAAATATATCATGTATTTTAATATATATAATATAGATATAAATATGCATCTTCCTTTATTAGAGCTGAGATTTCCAAACACTAATTTCTGTGTATTTTCTTTCTTTTTTCTTTTAAAACCCTTAAGAGGTTGCTTAAGGCAACTGGTCAAAAAGCCTGATAACAGGACCATTCCCAAAACCCACAACTTAACAGATACCAAAGCACAGTTTCCAAATCTGGCTGGAAGCTGGAAGTGGGAAGTGGTTGGAAGAATCTAACAACTTTAGACATCTTAGGAAAATTAAGTATTTACTTTATGTGGGCAAAACAGACAGACATGGTGACTGATGCTTGCCATGTTGGTGATGTCTCTATATACATTTGGGGGAAAGGCATAAAACTAAAAGGGAGGCTACCCATGCAGCACAGCCAGTAGGATACTTATTTAGAACTCACGAAGTCTTGGTTACTTAGTTAGGGTTTCCATTGCTGTAAAAAGACACTATGACTCTTATAAAGAAAACATTTAGTTAGGGTTGGATTGCAGTTTTAGAGGTTCTGTTCAAGATTATCACGTGGGAAGCTTGGCAGAATGCAGACAGATGTGGTCCTGGAGAAGGAGTTGAGAGTCCTACCTCTTGATCCAAAGGCAGCCAGGAGGAAGAGACTGTATCTTCCACACTGGGCAGAGCTTGAACACTAGGACCTCAGAGCCCACGTCCACAGTGACTCACTTTCTCCAACAAGGCCACACCTACTAGTAGTGCCACTGCTCAATGGATGAGCATAGTGAAACCACCATATTTGGTTTGATTTCCAGCACAATACTTAAGAATCAAAATCAGAAAGCTGCTTGTACCGAATTTCAAAGTCATACTCTGCTATACTAGAGTTTGAGACCATTCAAAACCTACCCAGTCTTCTCTAAAAGTGGAAAGAAAGAAAAGAGTCTAGAAACTCTCACTGGGGCACCTGTGCTATGCCCGTCCTGAACAGTCTGCATTGTGTGTTATGCAAATAGGCAGGCAACCTCCCCTGCACTCTTTCATTTTCTTGGTTTTCCTGTTGGGGCCAGTTGTCTTTCACACAACTGGCTATCACTGTGAAACTAATGTCAAGCATTAACTAGCACTACTTTCAAGTGTCTAAGTTTCAGGGCATATAAAAAACATGTTATTTTATAAAGCATCAAGTGTTGGGACCTTACATTGTAGAATACTATTACAGATTTAGACTGTCCCAAATGATACTGATTTGATTCTAGGTCAATGTAGTTTGTCATGAAACTCATTACAACTCTGCATTTTGATTTATTTATAAGCAGCAATTTGGGGCTGGGGATGAATCTAAGTACACGGATCTAGGTTCCATCCTTAAAACTGCAAACATTTATTTTGACACGGAGTAAATTGAATTGTCCCATAACCATGAAAAGATTTAACAGTAAGTGGTAGCTGTGTAGCAACTACGTGCAGTAGGCAATAGGCATGGCGTGACATAGGATGCTAGCTTTAAGGATTTGGACAGGTGGCATAATGTGCATTATAAGGATGGGAGAGCATCCAATGAACAATATAAGAATGGGTGAACTCCCAGTGCACAATTTAAGGATGGGCAAGCACCCACTTACAGACCAGCTCCCAGTTCTATTTTTTTTAACTATAAACAGTCTTTTTTAAAAAAACATAATTAATTTATTTTTACATTCCACATTCCATTCCCCATCACACCCCCCATCTACCCTCCAACTGCTCCACATCCTACACCTCACCCCCAACCTCCTATCTCCATGTGGATGCCCACACCCCCACCTCACCTGACCTGTAAACTCCATTGGACCTCCAGTCTCTTGAGGGTTAGGTGCATCATCTCTGAATCAACACAGAATTGGAAGTCCTCTACTATATGTGTGTTTGGTGCCATTGGCTCCAATGGCTCACGCTCTAAGATAACAATTGATATATGGGGCCTCGTGAAACTGGAAAGCTTCTGTAAGGCAAAGGACATAGTCAATAAGACAAATCAGCAAGCTACAGGTTGGGGAAAAAAACTTCACTAACCCCACATCCGATAGAGGGCTAATATCCAAAATATATAAAGAACTCAAAAAGTTAATCACCAAAAACAAAACAAAACAAAACAAAAACAAACAACCCAATCCAAAAATGGTATATAGAACAAAATCAAGAATTCACAACTGAGTATTTTCTAAGGGCTGAGAAGCACCTAAAGAAATGTTCAAAGTCCTTAGTGATCAGAGAAATGCAAATCAAAACGACCCTGAGATTCTTCCTTACACTAATCAGAATGGCTAAGATCAAAACCTCAGGTGACAACACATGTTGGAGAGGATGTGGAGAAAGAGGAACACTCCTCCATTGCTGGTGGGATTGCAAACTGGTACAACCACTCTGAATATCAACCTGGGAATTCCTCAGAAAATTGTAAATCAATCTTCCTGCAGACCCAGCTATACTACTCTTGGGAATATCCCCAAAAGATGTCCCACTATGCCACAGGGGCACGTGTGCCACTATGTTCATAATGGCCTTATTTGTGATATCCAGATGCTTGAAACAACCTAGATGTCCCAGGACAGAAGAATGGATACAGAAAATTTGGTACATTTACACAATGGAATTCTACTTAGTTATTAAGAATGAGGACATCCTGAGTTTTGCAGACAAATGGATGTGACTAGAAAATATCATCCTGAGTGAGGTAATTCAGACCCAATAGGATGTGCATGGTATGTACTCACTAATAAGTGAATATTAGCCAAAAAGGAAAAAGAGTACAGAATACCCAAAGTGCAGTTCACAAAACTCACAAAGGTCAACAGGTTGAAGTGCCCAAGTGAGGACACCTCATTCCCACTTGGGAGGGAGAAGAGAGCAATCACTAGTTGAGGGAGGGGGACCCAGTTTTTTTTTTTTATCTGTGGAAAATTCCTTTAGAAAAATCAGTGTTCCAACCCTGGGAGCTGAGGGTGGAGACCAGAATACAATCTGAACCTTTTTCAAGCTTAATATTTGCACCCCACTGAGAGTAGAAACAAACAAACATCTTGGGATCTTTTTGAGGTAGAGTTTTTGTTGTTGTTTTTGTTAGTAAATATCCTAAAATGATAAGTAGGACAAGAAAAGATGTGTTATTTGAGGGTGGCTAAAATTTAGCCGTGTATTTTTCAATAGTAATGGGCACTCTGTTGGAAATTTTTTTTTATTATTATTTTTAAAAAAGATCTTTCCAGCCATGAAAAGTTTGTGCTCTAAGGTAGGGTGTGTGTGTGTGTGTGTGTGTGTGTGTGTGTGTGTGTGTGTGTAATGAGCGAGGGACAGAGACAGAGAAAGAGAGAGAAAACAGCAAAAGTAAAGTCAGAAGCAGTTAGTAATTTTGACTGGCAAGACAAAAACCAAACCAAACCAAACCAAAAACAAACAAACAAAGCAAAAGCCAAGCTGAGAAGGGGAGGAGTTGGGGTTGAATGATGCATTGAAGCCAGCAACTTCTTACCTGACTCAAAGATGGCATAGGGAAAAGAAACTTTAAAAAAACACTCACTTCTTTGCTTTACTTCCCAAGGATTCTACTTAGTCAGAACGGGGCCTACATAATAACTGTTTCATAAAGCCACTCTGCTCATGTCTGTCATCCTGCAGGGGACAGTGGAGTAGCATCCAGGGATGAATCTGTGCTGGAGGAGAGGAGGAAGGAGTTCCCAGTGGCAGCAGAGGAGTCAGGCCATTTTCAGGTTTAAAGTCTGGGCTGCTCTGTCCTTTGCTAATGCCCTGTCTTTGCTGAATGGACTCTTATGTTGTCAGGATTTTAAAAACAGGAATGAGGTTCAGGGATAGTAAGAAGTGGTGTCAAAAGATGGAGTAACCACTGAGAGGTTGCACCAAGAAATCTGCAAAGCTCAGCTATAAAAACAATAGCCAAACTGGAAACTGTAGGGAGTTTGATGTCTTTCAGACATCTTGTTGAAATAAACAGTGTATTTCAGGTCAGTGAAAATGTCTATAGAGCAGGCAGGCCTGTAAATTTAATTGGAATCAGGAATTTTCCTATTAAAATTTATATTGAGGAAATCTGTTAAAAATATTTATCTTTTGAGAATTCCACACATATAAAAAATATCTTAATCATTTTATCCTTCCCTCCTATCAATACCCTCCTAGACCCTCTTCCTACTTAATGCTCTCTCTCTCTCTCTCTCTCTCTCTCTCTCTCTCTCTCTCTCTCTCTCTCTCTCAGCTAAATAGTGCTGCCAGTATTTGAACCAGTTGGGGGCTATCTGCTGGAGCTTGGGTAACATTTTAGGAAGTCATCCCCTTGATAGGATTTTTTGATCTTAATATCTCACTGACTGAGGTATATAGTCAGGTTTGGAAACCCTTTCCTGAGCTATAATAGGCAAACAGATGTAAAATCAGTAGAAGAGACTAAAGAGAAGAGGATGGGGAAGTGAAGAAAGAGAGAAGATGCAGAAAGAAAGGGGGAAGCATGGCAGAAAGTAACCTGCAAAAGGACAGAATAAACTTTCGATGGAAATCCAGAGAGTGTCAGTGAGCAGCTGCCGACTGTGATTTGTACCAGTGTAGAAGAAAAGAGGCAGGAGAACAATGACTCCTAATCCACAGGGACCCTAATTACCCCCGCATTCATCGTTTGTATACTAAAAGTAAATTAATTGCAATAAGGCATTGTTGGTGAGTGGACTCCTCCTGCTTCCATGTTTGCCTCTTTGTGTTCCATGGAATGCTGAATGTTACTGGGGGACAATGTTCCATTCTATTGACATCCTTAATTATACATCAGTCACATCTGACTTGCAGAGTTTTTACTGAGAAATTTGCTAAAAATGAATGCTTTGAATAGGAACATATAAAATAGAGGAATTAAAAAGCCATTAAATGCATATGATTCCAACACGATTTCCTGTCACTCAGCTCCCAGGGGACACAGTCAGTGTTCTCACTCTGACACCGATTGAACTGAGTTTATCTAACACTTCAACATGAAAAGGATGCTGGGGAATAGAAGAATAGTGAAGGTTTGTGTTGAAGATATACAGTGTGTGGAATGCTCTCTGATTAAATGTCAAAATTGAAAAAATACAAGCTGAGCTAAAATTACTTTTCTAAATGTGGGACTAGATAACTCATATAAGAAATAAAATGTTCCCATTTTGGCTTTCAAATGTTCATTTATGTTGTTGCAAGTTTGACTCCCTCTTCCATCAGTGCTCTGGCTTAGAAGAATGCTCCATCCTCTAGTGATATTTGGACACACATGACGTTTCTTTCTGAAGAGAAAACCTCTTTTCTTCCTCTGGCTCTCATGAGCAATTATAAGCATTGTCTTCATTTAATAAGTGGGCAAAATTGTACCATCTCCCATGGGAGACCACTTGGAGTGACATCCATGTCATTTTAAGTACAGTATAAATGTCTGCATGAGAGTTATGAAAGATGAGATTCTTTCTCTCTCTCTCTCTCTCTCTCTCTCTCTCTCTCTCTCTCTCTCTCTCACACACACACACACACACACACACACACACACACACACACACAGAGAGAGAGAGAAGGGTTCAGAGATCAAGTGTCTTATTTCTAACGTTCCTTGATTCACTGATGTCCAAAATATCAAGTAGAATTTTTGTCATATTCTTCAGTTAAATAAAAGATTAACAAGGAGGAGAGAGATAGAAAGGGCCAAAATGAAGATCCACTCTAATTCCAGGAAAGCTTCCTGGTGTTAAGACTGAGACACCATAGAGTCCTACAGAAGGGGATCAGCTGCTTATTCACATCAGCCAAGCTAGGCACCCCAGCACTGCCAGGTAGTGAGTGAGACAGCTCTGTCCGACCCCTCTCTTCTCCTGGAGGTGGTTCAATTGCTTCAATCCCTGCACCAGTGGCTTCATCCACTTTACTGCTCTCTACAGATGTTCCTTAGAGCTGACAACCCATCCAGTTCATTGCACTTCCTCTAGATCCCGCACACCTCTCTTCTTGACCTGTAATGTACACTGGTCTTGCTGTGGCCTGCCACTACAGAGAATGCAATGCATTTGTGTTGGGGAATAAACAGAAAACCAGTAACTTGTGTCTTAAATATACTGAACACTGTATGCACTGTTATTTCTGAAAAAAAAATATGAGTCTTATTGTGCTGTTTTATTTTTTAAAACACTGAACCATTTATTTGGGATTAATATATTGCCTTCTCCTTTGCAAGCCTTCCCCTTGATTTCTGAGTTGTTATATTTATGCTATGGTATCTGTATCATTTCAGGCATCTTTGAAACTTTTGTTTTCTTTATATTTGGGCAAGATCTAATTAGGTAGCCCTAGCTGGTCTGGAACTTACCAGGTAGATCAGACAGCCCTGAACTCAAAGAGATCCAGTTGCCTTGGTTTCCCAAGTGCTGGGATTAAAGGAATATGTTATCACATTCCATTCACTTACCTTCTTGAAAGGGCATCCTCCTTGATTCTGGTGTTATTTAGAAGAAGAAGCTTGAGTAAGGCATGTAGATACAGAAGCATAAGGAAAGGGAGATGGTATTTAATTTTTAAGTGGTAATCACAAGTGAACCATAAGCTTGCTAAACTTTTATGATCAGAGCAAGAAGTGCTTTATGCATCTAAATGATAGTTCTAAATATAAATGTGTACTTTTTAAAGATTTCAGCATCATTTTATTTATTAATGTGTGTTCATGTGTGGATGCTGATCATAACGGTGTGAGTGATGATGATGATGATGGTGATGATAGTGGTGACAATGATATTGACTGTTGTGGTGCATTTGCGTCTGTGTGTATGTCTGTGTCTTTGTGTGTGTGTGTGTGTGTGTGTGTGTGTGTCTGTGTCTGTGTCTGTGTCTGTGTCTTTGTGTAGTGTGTGTGCATGCAGGTGTGCTTACTTTGCCTGCCTCACCAGCCTGTACCATCAGTATCTTATTGCCATTGTGCTAACTGCAGGAAAAAAAAAGGGACCCCTTCTAGATAGATTTAGAAACAAATAAAATAAAGGAATTAGAAGGAACTTGATGTTCTGAGCAGTCAAGTGAGTCTTCTCTGTGCGGTTGTGGGGGATCCACGTGAAATGTGTTTGCAGGTGTTCTCTAGTACTCCAGTTTACATCTCTGCCCCACCACCTGATAGTTGCTCTTGTGCCAATCCACAGCTGTCTTCTATTTGCATATCTCTTCCTTCCACTTCTGTGTCATTTAATTTCTCCAACTGGTCAAATCTTTTTTTTTTTTTTTTAATTCTTCTCATTAAAACAATGAAGACTGACAGTCTCTTCTTGTGTTAGTTAAACAGGAAATAAGATAAGAAAGATAAAATAGAAAATTCCCAGTAGAGCAAAATCAAAAGAAAGATCTGGATTTCAAATAGGAATCTGACTCTGAGAGTTCATGTTTCTATACTGTTCAACCAAACTGTTCATGGGGAATATGCAGGTAGCTGTCTGATTTCTCCGGCCTTCATTAATGTGATCTTGATATTAAACGTGTCCTGTTTGAGGCATTTCAAAAACCTTTGTTTTATGTGTTTTGCTTAATGTGCACTTCTGTACAAATGTTGTTGAGTCCCTTGTCTTGTGTAATAAAGGCTTGTTAAAGAGCTTGGTACTAAGTCTTTAAGCCATAGCTCATTCATTATTCATCCAGCACTACATTTTGGAGAGCCTAGATGTAAATGTTCTTTACATGTGGTGAAGAAGTTACAGGACAGGCTGATCCTGTCTCTAATTTGTTTCATATTCTACTGGAAAAAAGAGTCACCAAAGTAGTGAACAATAAGAAAAGTATAAATGCTTATTTATTTCCTGTCATAAAGTTTCCTCTTATCACATAATGAGAATTGTGTGACATATTTAAAATATTGTCTACTGTGTTGTTACATTTTGCACAAATGTAATATTACATTGTAATATCACTATATTAAATGTTCAGGAAGAATAGCATTAAAAGAGAATATAGAAATACCTGAGATTGACTCACTTCTTTGATTTACTTGCGAGACCCTTCTGTAAAACATCTCTGAATTTCTGTTTTCTCTTCTCAGTATGACATTAACTAACATTTGCTCTTGTGTTTCATTAATCTCTGAAGCCAATGAGATTAAATACACAGAGGTTAAAGTTAAATAATTGCTGTGGTCCAAATGTGTCCCTTTAAAACCTAATCTTAGGAAATTATTTGATAGTGAAACCTCTAGGAGGTGATTAGGTCATAAAGGTGAAGCCCTTATAAGAGGCATGAGAGATCACTTGCTCCTAAAAGTGTTTGCAGAGACAGCACAATGACACAACCAATGAATCAGAAAGTATGGAGCATAGGTCAAATCAGACAGTGTCTTAGTTTCAGACTTCATAGTCTCATTAAATATAAACATTATTTTCTATTGTTTATAAACTACCCTGTAAATGTTTTCTTGTTGTTATAATAGCCAAAAGACTGAGGCAGTAAGATACAATAAATAAAAGATATTACAAAATCATTGCCTATTCAAAAATTAAATTAAACTGAACTTACTTCTTTCTTTCTTAATGCCAGCTATCATGCAGACATTTATTTTCCTGAATTTATACATGCAAATATATTTCATAGATGTGAAGAGTAGCTATATGTTTTTGAAATAGAAAATGAAATCCTGAAGCTAAAAAGGGATTTAGACATTGTCTAACCCAAGTTTTTCTTTGATGCTTATAACCTTATGCACAACTTTCACACGATATCCACAATTTGGGAAAGGTAAAGTTTCAATACTGCAGGAGGCCTTGGGATTTAATGTTGGCCTTGTCAACTGTACTAGAACTGTCTTTGTACTTAGAGCTAAAATGTTTCCTGGAGTTTCTGCCAAGTGGATCAAACTTAAAAGCTTAAGAAGGATCCATGGCTCTAGATACATATGTAGCAGAGGATTGTCTTGCCTGACAGCAGGAGGGGAGGCCTTTGGCCCTGGAGAGGTCTGATGCCCCAGCATAGGGGGATGCTGGAGTGATGGAGTGGGAGAGCATGGGTGGGTGGGGAGCACCCTTAAACATGGAGGGTTGGATTGGTGGAGAAGTCACCAGGAAGTGGGATATCATCTGAGAGGTAAATGAATGGAATATTAATGAAAGAAAGAAAGAAAGGAAGAAAGAAAGAAAGAAAGAAAGAAGAAAGAAAGAAGGGAGGGAGGAAGGAAGGAAGGGAGAAAGAAAGAAAGAAAGAAAGAAAGAAAGAAAGAAAGAAAGAAAGAAAGAAAGAAAGGGTAAGAATTTCTGTCTAGCTGTGTGTTTTCAGAGTTGTTGATTTAAAGACAATAACTTGATGGCAAACATCACATAGTCATATGAAAATTTTAGTGATGTTCTGAGTGGTGCATGGAAAATCCAGTAAGAACAAAATATTGTCTCCTGCTTGGTGCATGGAAAATACACTAAGAAAAATGTCATCTTCAAGATTTTGGGACAGTACTTTGATTGAAGAGCACACTATTGTTCTCATGAACTCAGTCAAATTCTATCCCTCCTTCCTATTCTTTTCAGTGTTTTATTCTCATTAGTCTACGACTAAGGGCCTGTAGATGTCTTCCCTGTGAGGGACTAAGTTTTTCTTTCCTTTTATTCTGTTTTCCACTATATCAATACCAAAACAAACACAAAATCGATGGAAGCATCTGCATAATCAGCTGTCAATCATTTCTATCCCATATCCTCTTTATGGTGGAACTACAAAGATATAACACACCTTATTTTGAAAAAGCAGTGTGCAGTATAGTGTTTCAGTGTCTTATGAATTCTATTCTTACCCAGTTAGTATATACATGTTCTCCTTGTAATGATCTAGTCAAATTCCTCACTCCAATGTTACTTCCTAGAGTCTCATATGGAATTTTTTGGCAGTTAAGAAATTTCCAACCTCACTTCTCAAAAGATTGTAGTTATTATCAGTTTAATTCATATTCTTGTGAAAACTATTAACTTCTTTTTTGACATATTGAAGTGTGTGTGTGTGTTTTTTCTTCCCCAGGGAAGAGTATTTCTATCCTTCTCAACATTTCTTATCTTCCTGTAGTTCTTTGTATGGGGTTTAGAGCTCGTGGGCTTTTTTCTATTCACTTTGAGATATCTATTGCTATCCATATTCAGCTCACATTCAGGCAATCATGTTCGTGAGACTTTATGGGTTCAACTCCTAGTGTTACTAGAAAACTACCCGATCCTTCAATTCCTCCTATATTTACAATTATCTTACTTTGTCTTCTGCAATATTTCCTGAGCCTTATGTGCAGGAATTGTTTTCTAGGTGTAACATCATAACTATGTTTTTATTCATTGTAGTTATCTATAATGGGTTCTGTCACAATGAAAAGTTTCTTTGATGATGGATGAGGACTTTGCTGTGAATACAAGGGCAAATATTAGAGTATATAAAGGATTATCCAGCTTCAATAAGGTGGTAGTTATAGGTTTTTATTCAACAGCCATGTCTTCAGTAGCCCTTGGAAGTTGGCTTTATTTTCAGGGTTAGTCATTGTTTCCCTCCTGTTGATTGAGTTTAAGTTCAACTAGTAAGCTGTTGGTTACTGCCACGGTATGTATGCCACTACTACACACTTAGGGTTATTAAACCATACTGGCTTAGTGGTTCATAGCCAACAGTTCTGGGTAGGACTGCTGATTGCTTTTCTCCTTTGAAACTTACATGGCATTTTCAAGTTCCAAGGAAGCTAGTTATCATGGAGAAGGTTTCAGGTTAGATCCAGCTCAGGGGCCTCTGGGTCATGTATTTGAAGTGCATGGTGTCTTTTTCTTAAGTACTATAGGGCTTACTTAAAATGTAATGTTTCTATGAATTTGATGTTAATAGAGACTGATTGTAGATGAACATTTTAACCTAAAGCTTTATACAAAAAAAGAGAACTAGAAAAACTACAAAGAATGATTGTTTTTCTTCCAAACCCTGAATTTGTTTTCTAGAACAAGCTTACAACTGTCAAGTTAAGAAATATGGATCAGTTTCATAAGGTTATTAATTGTTTATTAATTGTTGATCTTAGTGATATTGATGCTCTGTCCAGGACTTTGTATCCTGTGCTAATGTGTTCAAGACAGTTCCCTACTTTCTCTTCTATTAGATTTAGTGTGTACAGTTGAGGTCTTTGATCCACTTGGACTTCAGTTTTGTGCAGGGTGAGAATATGTATCTATTTGCATTCATTTACATTTCAGTTCTTCTACATATATCCAGTTAGTCCAGCACCATTTGTTTAAGATGTATGGATTTGGCTTCCTTATCACATATCAAGTGTCCATAGGTGTGTGGGTTTACTTCTGGGTCTTTGATTTCATTCTTCAACTTGTTTGTTTTTATGCCAGTACCATCTGAATTGTGTTGGTATTGCTCTGTTGTACAGATTGAAATTAGGGATGGTGTTTCCTACAGAATTCTATTATTTTATAGAATTGTTTTTAGCTATCCTGCATTTTTATTTTTCTATATGAAGTTGAGAATTGCTCAATCAAGGTCTGTAAAAAATTATGTTGAAATTTTGATGGGGATTGCATTGCATCTGTAGATTGCTTTAAGTAAGATGTCATTTTCACTGTTAATCCTATTGATTCATAAGCATGATGAGGCCAGCTAACGCTGTGCGTGTTGACCTAGGCTTCCAAATGGCCGTGGAGTTTATGCCTGTAAATAGATTTTTGCTTAGGACATGATTCATGGAATTTTAATGTTTGTTCAGGTCGACATTTTAGCCACATTGGTTATTTTTGTAGTTCACAGAGGTCACAGATGAGCAAGATTGATGACTCTTTATCCTACTTAGAGGTAATTACTCATCCATGTTCATTTCTGCTCTATTCAAAAATAGCCAGAAACATAAGCAGTCCAAATAGTCCGGATGTCCATCAGCTGAAAATGGCTAGTAAAAATGTGGTATACTTACACAAAGGAATACTATCTAGCTGTTAAGAAAAATGAAATAATGAAGTTTGCAGTTAATTTGATAGGACTTGAAGAGGTCATTCTGAGTGAGGTAGCCTTGACTCGGAAAGACAAACTTCACACCTTTTCCCATATGTAGATGCTAGCTTTGAGTCTTTACATGTGTATGCTTAATTTTGAATACCCATAGAGTCCAGACACTAGTAAGAATGACGATTTTCCAAAAGAGTTAAGGATGAGAGTGATACAAAAGATGGATGGGAAATAATGTAGCAAGAAGTATACCTGGGGTACGGGATGGGAAGGTGGTGTGGGGGAAGAGTATGGAGAAGAATAACTAATATTAAAGACCTTTTAAAACATCATATTGAAGCATACTACTGTAGAAGTGCATATACCTATACACATACATATATGTAGATAATATATTCATACATATATACATATACACACATATGTGTATATAAATGTATATATAAATGCTTTAAGTTGATTTACTAACTGAATGTCTCAAAGTCACTGACCAGAACAAATGTTGCTGAAGGCCTAGAGCATGTAGAAATCTCTTTAATTTATGGTGCAACTGCACTGGAGCACTGGGCTACTGAATAGAACTTTGTTATCTGTGTATCTCTTTACTTTACATTCATCTATAGTAAATAAAATACATGCCTGCAGGAAAACCCATGATTAATCAAAGCAGATTGAGTTCTAAGATTCATGCACACAGTGGACATATTCATCCGACACTGAATTAATAGAAAACCATGGACTATATATACTTCAAGATATTACTGCTTAATAAAAATGAATGGCTACATATGAAGAAAGTTTGGATAAGTCTCAGAGTAAGTATATAGAATAAAATTAAGCCAGTAAAGGAGAGCACATATGCGTGTGCTTAGTAGATGCTTAAGTTCTGTAAATCCAATATATTACAATTAATTTCTATTGAGAGAATACATGGTTATGGAGACCAGGAAGAAAAGGAAGAGAAATTGAAAAAAGAAGACGAAGAAGAAGAAGAAGAAGAAGAAGAAGAAGAAGAAGAAGAAGAAGAAGAAGAAGAAGAAGAAGAAGAAGAAGAAAGAAGAAAGAAGAAAGAAGAAAGAAGAAAGAAGAAAGAAAAGAAAAAGAAAAAGAGCACAGGAAATAACCTTCTTTGAGCGATTCCTTCATTATCTTGACTCATTGGCGTTTTTATTTATAAGCATTAACATATGTCCACCTTGTCACATTGACTGATACTTCACCAATATTACACTTCTCAAAGGGAAAAGTGCCGTTCTTGGGTAAGAACAGAGTGAACTAATTCTCTCCAGATGTTTTGTAATGTTAGGCTAAATGAGATCTTTCTGGAAGACAAATAGAACAGTGGAATAAAATAGAAATTCCAGAAAAAGACCCGAGCATATGTGGAGTCTTCCTTTTTTTTTTATTTTTTAAAAAGGTGCTACTCTGAAGCTGAGGAAGGAAAATATTTTTTATTATATCTCACTTGGCCATTTTATACTCATAAGAATGAAAAGAAAATTTGGCTTCAGCCTTGTGTCATAGCAGAAATTATCTTTTCTGTCACCAGTAAATCAAAATATAAAATTTAAAAGAGTAAGGGACTTGAAGTACAGTTCAGAAGAATATATTCATGGAATAAAATAATTTATACAAAAACTGATAGTAACTACAATATCAGTGAATTTGGCCATAAGATTATTCATCAAAAAATGAATGAGTGAAAAATCTAAGGTAGGTTTATCAGTGAAGAAATGGAGACATTTGAAAATGTTTCCACATCTAAATGGCTAAACTGGCTAAATGTCTAGAATCAGTAGGAAAAGCAGAATTGAAGAGATAAAGAGATATTGAAAAGATGTTCAAGTTCATTGGTAGTCAGAAAAATGGAAAACAAAACCACTCTGTGATGCTCCGATGCATCCCTGGAATGGCTGCAGTGAACCAGCTAGATGCCAGCGGAAGGCTCAGGTGCTGCTGATGTGGTCCAAATGAATACTAGCACTTTCAGAAGCCACTTGACATGGGTACAGAAATTGTTAAAGTCCACCCTACAGTCTAGCAATGTCACACTGAAGCATATATAACCACCAGCGAGAGGCTCAAATCAGCCAATACTGGCAAATGAAAACCAGCTATTAAATCTTCAGAAACTCACAACCTGATTCTTAGACCAGATAGTTTGAGATAAGTTGTGCTGAATATATTTACATCAGCAGGTAGTCAAACACGGTACACAGCAGAGTAGAGGGGTGACTTCCTTGACCATTAACAATATTTGTGACTGCTGTTGAAGATCAAAAGTAATCTCCAGTTGGTAACTGCCTAAATGTCCATGAAAGAGACAAACAATAAATAATCTGTGCGATAAGCATATATTAAGTATACATTATTCAGAAAAACTGGGACTTGCAGGGACATTAATACAAAAGTATGCTTATAATTGTATTGTTTTTCTGTATGCTGATTTGTGTGTCATGTATGTACATGTGTGTGCATGAACATGTAATGATTTCAATTAAAAAAACTAACAATAACTTGTGACTTAATATTCAGCTGGTGACCTTTCTGTCCTCTCTGCCTCTCTCCATCTCTCTCTTGTTCTGTCACTCATCCCTTCCCTTCATTTATTTACCTAGTGGTATTATAAAACATAACTGAAGGCTGACCTGTTTTTGAATGGCATTACAGGTTCTTTTCTTTTATCCAAAGACTTTATTGATGAAGTATTCCTTTGTCATCATGGATAAACAATAAAAATATCCTTTGTTTAAAATTGGAATGAGGAATGGTAGCCACAGTTGTTGTGGAAATTAAATTTTTTGCTCAAATGTTATTGATCTAGTTGCTGGAGCTTGATGAAAAGATTTTAAAAACCTGACATACAAGATACAGGAGTATGTTTATGTTTATGTACAGCCATTTACCTTTAATGATTTTACTTTCTTTCAATGTGCCCTTAGCAAGTTATCCCCCTAACTTACAGGATGTCCAGAATAAACATGGTATGTCCACCTCAAATAGTGGCCACTGTAGAAGGCTTTGGTTCTGTTTGTCAGTGCGTATTTACTCTCAGCTACTTTTGACAGTAATTTACTTAGCAGATGTTCTAAAATCAAATTTGTATGCTTTAGCTAAGAACAGACATATTTACAGTCAATAAGTTACCATTATTAGCTTTTTTTTTTTTTTTGTGGAAACAAATGATGGAATTTCAGTGCTACAATTTGTGTAACTAACAGAAAGCCTTAATTTATTATGTCTACTTGAAAGTTTATTCAGAGTCACCCCAACACATTCAAATGTGTTGCATTCACTTACCTACTTTTATCTTTGAAATAGGAAGACTCTATTTTGTTGTTAAACACATCAAGTGGAGACTGGAGACATACAATTTTTAGTTCAGCCACACTGAGAAAGCCATTCTCTTTTCTCTGTCCTTGATAGCTTTGTTTTGAGCACAGCTGTTGAATGAGTTTACTATGAAGGGAATCTTACTCAGGACTGTGGGAGCAATTTACATTCAATAAGCATAAGCCCCGACTCACCAGATGACACACTGACCTTTAACAGGAGAGCGTGTTTACATATGATTGAGTCAAGAAGCTTTTAATTAACTTAGAAGTTATATAGACACATCCCATAATATTTTCATTATCCCCAGACTTTTACATTTCACTTTATATAATGGACAACACTCTGCTAATTATATTAAATAAGGAGAGAGCATAGCCATGTATGTTTATCCACTTTGTATGTGTGCCTGTGTGTGTGTATGCAGGTGTGTGTATGTGTGTGTGTGTATCTGTGTGTGCATATGTGTGTGTGGGCATGTGTGTGTGCATGCATGTGTGTATGTGTGTGTACATCTGTGTATGTATGCGTGTATTCATGTGTGTGTATGCATGTGTGTATGTGTGTGTATATGTGTGTATGCATATGTGTGTATATGCATATGTGTGTATATGCATGTGTGTGCATGTGTGTATGCATGTGTGTATACATGTGTGGGTATGCATGTGTGTGCATGCGTGTGTGTGCATATGTGTATATGTGTGTTTATATGTGTGTGTGCATGTGTATGCATGTGTGTATATATGTGTGTGCGCATGTGTGTATATACATGTGTGTGAGCATATGTGTGATATGCATATGTGTGTATGCATAAGTGTGTATATGCACATGTGTATGCATATGTGTGTATATGCATATGTGTGTATATGCATGTGTATGCATGTGTGTATACATGTGTGGGTATGCATGTGTGTGCATGCGTGTGTTTGTGCATATGTGTGTGTGTGTGTGTGTATGCATGTGTATGTGTATACATGTGTGTGCATATGCATTCAGGATCAGCACATGTATACACATGTTTATAATAACACTATCTATAAACGCTGAAATGGGGAAACAGGATAAATATACATCGACAGATAAGTGGATGAGCCATTTGTGCTATATGCATATAATGGAATGATTTTGTCTAAGGTACAGGATTCAGGTGGTGATATATATTTGGAGAAATAAGTACAGAAAATTTATATTGTAATTCTATATTAATTTTAATTTAGGTTTTCATAGTTTCATTTTATACTTAATAACCAATAGTGTTTTTAATACAATTATACTCTTTAAATGAAGAATTCCAAGTAATACTAAAGTAAACAAAAAAATAAAGTAAGAGTGTTCACAGTGATGTGGAGAAATGGAAGCCCCTGTGGACTGATGTCAGACATAAAATTGTCTATCTGTTGTGCAAAATAATATAGTGACAAACAAACTAAAATAAAGGTATGACCCCTGAAATTCCACTTCTATGCATTTATATAAAATAGTTGAAAACACTAAGGCAAGTAGCACATGTATACACATGTTTATAATAACACTATCTATAAACGCTGAAATGGGGAAACAGGATAAATATACATCGACAGATAAGTGGATGAGCCATTTGTGCTATATGCATATAATGGAATGATTTTGTCTAAGGTACAGTATAAGAAACTGCAAAGAGTACCATGCTAAATGAAATAAGCTATCTGCACAGGTGGTGGCATAAAGCATGACTGATTTTATATGGTGGGTGTAGAGAAGACAAAGCCATTGAAGCAACCCATCCTGGTGGTGATGAGGGGCTAAAGGGATGGAGATGTGGATCTGGCTTTTGTCAGGTGTGGGGAGTTTCTATACAAAATAATAAACTGAATGGACACGGTGACATCTAGTGCACGGCACAGACTTCACTTCATGTAGCTCACATCACATAAATTTTATGCAGACAACTACATGTTTTTAATTCCGGGGACTCTGACATATAGGCTGAGTTAACAATACAGTGAAGCCCGGCAGTAGTGCCCCCTGCCTTTAATCCCAGCACTTGGGAGGCAGAGGCAGGCAGATTTCTGAGTTTGAGGCCAGCCTGGTCTACAGAGTGAGTTCTAGGACAGCTAGGGCTACACAGAAAAACCCTGTCAGGGAAAAAACAAACAAACAAATAAAACAAAACAAAACAACAATAACAATAACAACAAAACCAATACAGTGAAGTGTTCATTTCACTATTTATAACATTAGTATGCAATGCATCATTTACATGGGGTAGTAACAGGGCCATGAGAATAGATGTCTGGACCACAACAGAGCCAGAATGGTCTTCACAGTCTGCCATGATGCATGGCATTAGCAAATACTGTTTCTTCGACTCACCATGCTACATACATCAGTGTAGTCATTACGCTAAAATATGATGCCTAGCAATTTACTTCAGTGTAAAATTTTTATAACTGGTAGCATTTTCTGTTAATTCCTCATTAGCATTACCAAGAAGCTTCTGATATAATTTGTTCTCTTTTTATTGTAAACTAGTTAATTAACAAATGAAATGTATATATTCAAAAACCAACATACTATTTAATACTTGTAAGCATAGTACACCACAAAGACACTACCAACGATATAGTCACTACCAATCACAGTTGCCCGTTCTGTGTGTGGAGGATCATGAATGGGGACTAGCAAAATCTGCTGTCTTGGCCATTTTACACTAACCTATGTAGTATTAGCTATATGGGCATTATGCTGGAGAATAGATCTCCAATACTTTAATTTTTACTACCAAAAGTTTATACCCTGCCACATTGGCAATGTTTTAGTCTCTTCTGCATTCATGAGATAGGAGTGTGAGCCTCGGTGGAATAATATTGGGAAATAGAGCTTTATGGGAGGTGTTAGGTTATGAAGAGACTTGTGGGTTAGGGGACGTTTTCCTTCATTTCTCTATGGGAGAATTGTTTTTTATAAAAAAAGGATTCAGCATTCACAGGTACTATATTGAAAGTGGAAAGGGAGCTTTTGTTAGGCATTGAACCTTCCAGCATCTTGGATCTTTGGCATTCCAGGTTCTAGAAAAGTGAGAGCAATTTTCTGCTTTTACAAAATTCCTCAGCCTCATCTGTTGTATAGTGATACAAACCAGTGTCAGATATAAAGCATTTGTGTGTGTGTGTGTGTGTGTGTGTGTGTGTAAGGATAATTTGTTTACATTCTTCCTGAAATTGTAAACTCCTAGAGGAAAACAGAAGAAAACTCCTCAACATTGGTCAATTGCTTAGTAAGTTTTAATTGTCAAATTGACACAACCTGGAGTCACCAGTGAAGACAGTCTCAATAAAGGTTGTCTATATTGTATTTGCCTGTAGCCTTGTCACAGAGAGGTTGTCTTCATTAAGCTAACTGGTATGGGAAGACCCTGCCCCACTGTTCTACTATTGCTGTGATAAAAATTCCCTGATGAAAATGTCTTAAGAAATGAAGCAGTTATTTTGGACCATAGGCAGGGAGTGACAGCACCAGGGCCTTGCAGCTGCAAAGTTTGCACACTGCCAGGGCATTGTGAAATACTATGAAGAATGAAGAAACTGAACTGATACAAAAAGGTATACGTTATTTATTGCTCTCTGCTCCTGATTGTGGATGTGATGTGGTTAGTTGCTTCTGGTTCCTGCCCACAATGATGGATGGTACCCGAGAACTTCAAAGGCAAATGAATACTTCCCTCTTGAAGTTGCTTTTTGTTAGGATATTTCACTCTAACATCATAATGATATTAAAACAGATGGGAAAAATACAGACAAAAATAACCAAAATAAAAATCACAATTGTATTAAACTATGAACCTTATGCACTCCTTGCCAAAGTGCACACTTTTCACATCCTTCTCCTCTTCTCTTTGTGGTCCAGGATGAAGGCAAGCATCAATAGCCATTCCACATATGGAATGCTAGGCTGTCTTGAAATTTCCTCCATCAGAGAAATTAATCCATTACTTTGAAAGTCAACTTTATACAAGTCCTCAATGCAGTATACAGCCAAATTCTTTGCTAGAAGGTAGGCTAAACATGTGACACATTTCAAAGTAGAGTCCTTGTACCTTCTGGAACCCCCCAGCTGGTGCCCTGATCCCCAATGAACTGCTGCACCACCACCCCAGGAGTTGGTGCTCCGTTCGCCTGAACTGCTACGCTGCCACCATGAACTGGTGACCCCCACCTCAATTTGCACTTCTCTTGGCATTCCTATCTTCAAACTCCCAGTAAGCTCCACTCGGAGGACTCTAGGGCTTTTGTAGTTTATAGCTGAAAACTCTTCCACATTACTCCCACAAACAAATCCTAAAGGCAACGTGATTGTAAGAGTGATTTAATTTGGTTTATCAGAGCAAATACCCACTTCCTGGTAGCATTTTCTTTTTGTTGTTGTTGTTGTTGTTAGTTCTACTATTGCTGTGATTAAAAATTCCTTTTTGTTGTTGTGATTGTTGTGGTGGTGGTTTATTTTGAGGCAGGGTTTCTCTGTATAACTCTGGCTATCCTGGAACTCACTTTGTAGACCAGGCTGGCCTTGAACTCAGAAATCCGCCTGCCTCTGCCTCCCAAGTGCTGGGATTAAAGGATTGCGCCACCACTGCCCAGCTGATAAAAATTCTTGATGAAAATGTCTTAAGAAATGAAGCAGTTATTTTGGATCATAGGAAGGAGTCATAGCACCAGGGCCTTGAGGCAGCTGCAAATTTTGCATCCCACTTCAATTAAACTTAGTTTAGAAAATCCCTCACAAGTATGTCAGAGGCTAACATAATCTAGAGAACCCCTTTTAGCTTTTCTCAGATACTTGCGTCGTAAAGAATTTCAGATCCTATCAAAACTACATTGAATATCAGCTAATAGTGACTGTCATGCACGGAGACCACACCCATATATTAGCGTTCTTTCACCTAAGTCAATATAATTATAACTTAATTCCGTGTTTAAATATTTTTGGATGTAAGAATATATATATATATATATAAGTGTGTAATTACAATCATATAATAATATATATAATCAGTATATGACTTAACTGTTAAATTTGTATTTTTGAAATGTGTACAAATATAAGTACCCTTTCTAAGTGAGAGCATTTTACATTTAATTATATATTTTTATATTCATCCATATTGACATTTTTCCACCTTATTTTTCCAGTACTATATTTCATTGTTTGAATGTACCAACATATACTTGTATATTCTTATGCTTATGAACTTCTGTAATTTTGGAGCTAGTATTCTACAGATATTTTTGTGGGTTTCTCAGGAACACACTGAAGACATCTATAAGTAACTTTCCTAGAAATAGCTCCTAGTCTTTGATTTGCACATTAATGAACTCTCCTGCTGGCTTTGTGCTGTGCCTGTCACTCTGTGGCCTTCTAAATAATGCTGTCATCAGACCTTTACTGAAGACATTGCCTTTGGCCCTTTTGTTGTTTCTACAAACTGGTGGTCACAAACTGTCATAGATACACACACACACACACACGTACATATATAGTTTCATATATAAAAAACAGAATTTCATATGTGGATATGTGTGTATAATAGTGTGACTTTATTGTTATTATATATATGAACACACATTTTTAAAAATTTTTTATTAGGTATTTCCTCATTTACATTTCCAATGCTATCCCAAAAGTCCCCCATACCCACCCACCCCCACTCCCCATACCCACCCTAACCCCCACTCCCCCCTTTTGGCCCTGGCATTCCCCTGTACTGGGGCATATAAAGTTTGCAAGTCCAATGGGCCTCTCTTTCCAGTGATGGCCAACTAGGCCATCTTTTGATACATATGCAGCTAGAGTCAAGAGCTCCGGGGTACTGGTTAGTTCATAATGTTGTTCCACCTATAGGGTTGCAGATCCCTTTAGCTCCTTGGGTACTTTCTCTAGCTCCTCCATTGGGGGCCCTGTGATATATCCAATAGCTGACTGTGAGCATCCACTTCTGTGTTTGCTAGGCCCCGGCATAGTCTCACAAGAGACAGCTATATCTGGGTCCTTTCAGCAAAATCTTGCTAGTGTATGCAATGGTGTCAGCGTTTGGAAGCTGATTATGGGATGGGTCCCCAGATATGGCAATCACTAGGTGGTTCACTTTATTAAGGTTTGAGTTTGCATTTACATGATCCTTAATATGGTAAAACTTGGTGCCTTTTTTCTTTGTCCTTAATAGTTTACTCATATGCAAAACACATTGCACAAAATAAAGTTGATATTCTGTCTTCTTTTTCTTTTGGATGATGTTCAAATACTGGAATGTAAAGGGACTCAAACTGGAAAATGTCTAGCTGACATAGCACAGAAAGAGAAAAAAAATTGAATGTGTTTAAGTTATTTTTTATTGCTAAAGGATTTTAGCATTGTATGTAATAATTTTATGTAGAACTTCTTCACTTTGAATTATAGTGGTGAGGAATGGCTGGTTGTATTAACTTCATTATTTGTAGATGAGCTAATTGGAGACATCAGACTTTAATAACTCTGGAGAGCCATAGAACTCGACATGTAGCAGCTGTGCAATGTAAATAATTTTAAAGAAATGAATTGATTCCTTTAATATGAAGTATAAAGACCTGTGAAAAAGCAAACATTACTGAAGTTAAAGTTAAACATTCTTGAAAATATCCATCAGCAGGATAGTGCTTTTAGGCTATATAAATATTACATTCAGAAGAAGACACTAATATTATATGATGTATGATCCCCTGGTGAAATATAGCCAGGTTTAGATAGACCATTTTAGAATGAGTAAGCTATACACCTTTCCTCTGACTTCCTGCCATATCAGTCATATGTTCTATGTTGGAAGCAGACAAGAACTTGACTTTGAATAGCACTTTCTATTTTCTGATATAGTCCAGATGCTTTCCTGAGTAGTAATCTAATGTGTTAGTGTTGGGATGACATGACGAAGCAACCAAGGGAAAGGAAATGTGTTCCTTTAAATAGTGAAATTATTCCGCTTAAAGGCAGAATGATGTAGGACTTCTGAGACATGCGATTCAATTTTTCTTCCAGAGATGTGCATCAACTCAAAGTAACACTCTCCATGTTAAATTTTATTTATACTTAAAACGCTTTATTAACCATACTCCAGCACTCAGTAGAACAGAGTAGCTCTATGATTTGTTGTACCTAAAACCGAGAAAAAGATCACAATATTACAACAGGACTACAGTTAGAAATCCCATACCCTTTGAAAGCATTTTTTATTTTAGTTTGACAATAACAATTTTATTTTGGAATTTGGTAGACAACATTTGAATTGTGATGGATTCCAATGACATTCATTAAGATATTTGTGGCAAAACATTTTATATCCATTATTAGCATATATAAACCTACTATGGAAACAGCATTAGTTTTCTCTTGCTTTTTCGAGATATCTGGAGAATAGAGACTTAATGCATCTGAGAACTAGGCGGATAATGAACAATTCAAATTCATACAGTAAGAATAAGACAGATTCTTACACATAAACACCCAAGAACTTTCAGGTGGCTTGAGAATGGACTCTCACATCCCAGAAAATTTCTAAGTGGTAACAAAGAATTCTGAGTTTAATTTTGACATTTTCCTTCACAAAGGTAATATTTAGTAATAAAAATCAGCTCTTAACATAAATTTTCTACCATGATCCTACTACCATAAAATAAGTTAAGTGTGGTTTTGCTCTGTAGTTCTTTTAGAAGATGTGAATTTGCTTACATATCTGTTGGAACAGTTTTGTATATAGCCTCTTGCCGGAAGTACAGAATTATTTAGTGCTCAATGTAATTGCATCTTGGAGGAGATAACAGACAGCATGTTGACTCCTATTGCCAAAAATAAAGCTTTTAGGTTTCCTGAGAGCACATCTAAAAATATTGGGTCTTGTTTGAAGATTATCTAGCCCGCCAAAGAATCTCTCTCTCTCTCTCTCTCTCTCTCTCTCTCTCTCTCTCTCTCTCTCTCTCTCTCTCCCTCCCTCCCTCCCTCCCCCTCTCTCTCTTAAATAGAAACATATATTTATAAATGTGAGGTGTGAAGTTTTCATATTTTTGCAATAACCTGGGAGCTAGCAAATTTATATGAATAAAAATGTAATTTAGAAAAAGTTTTGGTAATGTTTAAGTGCTAGTTTCCATTTTGGTGTTATTTATTTTAAATTCTTTTGCAAATAAAGATTGCAAAGTCATCAGTATATTCAGATATATATCATGATAAAAATGGTGTTTACTTCCTGGTTTGGGTTATTATATTCAATATTCTTTTGTTCTCAAGGAATAATTATTTTATGATGACTGATTGGATTTATCCTCTAGGAAACCCAATTAAATGCTTAGATTACTTACATTTTTTGGACTTATATAAGCAAAATTTAGCACAGCCCTTTAGTATATACAGCAATGAATTGATTGTGTATTTTAAAATTTACAAGGTCAACTATTTCTTAGAAAATTGTATGAAAACGAATCAGTTTTCATCACCACACTTATGGAATTGAGTGTATTTAAATATAGAATCCTTTTTTTTTTTAATTTAGACATGAAACATGCCTGGTAATTTAGTGTGAGAAATCTCAGAGATAAGGTAAGGCTGGGAGGATGGGTCTTCTGTAGATCAGATCCCGAATGGAAAGCTCACCATGAGACAGCCATATGATAGTCCCCCTGTTCAGATCAATTGATTTTTACAGAGTTGTCTCTTTGTCTTTCTTTTCTTCTACATATGCTCTGCATTTAAATCTGCTCTTAAGATAATGGATACAACTTTAGTATCATTTCTGAAAGTTTGGAAATTATTTTAGGTAGTCATTAGTAAATTATAGACAAGTTATTTCTAAAGTCAGATGAATCACTGCACCATCTTGATGTCTGTTGATAAGCTGATGTGTGTGTGTGTGTGTGTGTGTGTGTGTGTGTGTGTGTGTGAGAGAGAGAGAGAGAGAGAGAGAGAGAGAGAGAGAGAGATTCTCAAGAGTGAACCACAAGTAAGAGAATGCTTCTATCAGACCAGCCTCTGGGGCATTTTCTTGATATATGTCTAATGTAGCCTCCTTGCTATGGACGGGTGGTCCTGGGTGCTGTAAGAAAGAAGGCTGAGCAAGCTATGAGGAGCAAGTCAGTAATTATTTTCCTTCATATCCTCTACTTCAGTTTCTGAATCTAGATTTCTTTCTTTAGTAACTGACCTGACTTCTATCAAGGATGGACTGAGATCTGTGAGGTAAAATAAACCCTTTATTCCCAAGTTGCTCTGAATGGTGGTGTTCATGACAGTAATATAAACCCTGAAGAAAACTTGTCTATATAGCTATCATTACTGTTTCTCATCCATGAGTAATGCCTACTGTTCACTTGCTTGTGCCTATGAAATTTAGCAGAGGAAATGGAGACAGAAGTCTAGAAGTACAAGTGAAAATTATTAATGTAACCCTAAATTCAGAGTAAATGTCCTGTGCTTGCCATTACTTCTTACATATTAAAATATGCATCATGAATAGATGCATTGTGGCAAACACATATAGTACTAGGACTGGGGAGACTGAGACAGGAGAGGATGAGTTTGAAACTGGTTTGAACTTCATCCTCATACCTTTCCCCTAAACAAACAAACAAAAAAATGAACACGCAAAATAAAAACCAAAACAGATAAACCACCAACCAAAGAAAACCACCATAAAAATTTCCCAATTGTGATAATTTCCAATGTTAATATGAAAGAAAAAAATACTACTGCCTGTGCATCTAGAGGAAAAACATTTTGGTACGAATGTTAAACTCAAGTGTAGTGTGAAAATTGTAGTTCAGTTGTAAACACCAAGATAAAAGCTTGACATGGTCCCAAAGCTCTCACTGCTAGGAATCATTTGACACGTCATCTCAGGTTCATATTGAATTAGAGAAACTACAGTGCCTTCGGACCTATATTATATATTGGCTGTGTAAATATCAGAAATTAAAAGCTGTACAAGATGATGATAATAAAATGGAAAGTTTCCCCTTAAATGCCAGTAGTGCTTTTTGGAGGAACCATGTAATAGAGTGAAGCTGATAATTATTCTCATGCTCTCTTAGCTCCCTAAACTTCCCTCTGCTCACTGAGGAAATGGATTCCGTTGGTAGCAAGTACAGAATCCTGTGCAAGTAAATGATTCAGCCTAAGAGCAATATCAGCTCATTGATCACATTGACTTTAATATTCTCCTCAGCCTACTGCTGTGCTCAGGTGTTTCGAGCAACACAAGGCATAAGGAAGGCATCGATACAAAACAGAACTTCATGGGGAATCACCATCCCTCAAGCTGTATTACAGAGCAATAGTGATGAAAAAAAAACTCCATGGTATTGGTACAGAGACAGTCAGGAAGATCAATGGAATAGAATTGAAGACCCAGAAATGAACCCACACACCTATGGTCACTTGATATTTGATAAAAGTGCTAAAACCATCCCATGGAAAAAAGATAGCATTATTAACAAATGGTGCTGGTTCAACTGGTAGACAACATGTAGAAAAATGCAAATAGACCCATTCTTATTTCCTTGTACAAAGCTCAAGTCCAAGTGGATCAAGGACCTCCACATAAAACCAGATACACTGAAACATATAGAGGAGAAAGTGGGGAAGAGCCTCGAAGATATGGGCACAGGGGAAAAATTCCTGAACAGAACACCAATGGCTAATGCTGTAAGATCAAGAATCAATAAATGGAACCTCATAAAATTGCAAAACTTCTGTAAGGCAAAGGACAGTGTCAATAGGAAAAAACAGCAACCAACAGATTGAGAAAAGATCTTTAACAATCCTACATCTGATAAGGGCTAATATACAATATATACAAAGAACTCAGGAAGTTAGACTCCATAGAATCAAATAACCCTATTAATGGGGTACAGAGATAAAGAATTTTCAATGAGGAATGTTGAATGGCCAAGAAGCACCTAAAGAAATGTTCAACATCCTTAGTCATCATGGAAATGCAAATCAAAACAACCCTGAGATTCTACCTCACACCAGTCAGAATGGCTAAGATCAAAAACTCAGGTGACAGCAGATGCTGGCAAGGATGTGGAGAAAGAGGAACACTCCTCCATTGTTGGTAGGATTGCAAGCTGGTACAACTACTCTGTAAATCAGTTTGGTGGTTCCTCAGAAAATTGGACATAGTACTACCTGAGGACCCAGCTATACCACTCCTGGGCATATAGCCAAAAAATGCTCCAAAATGTAACAAGGACACATGCCCCACTATGTTCACAGCAGCCTTGTTTATAATAGCCAGAAGCTGAAAAGAACCCAGATGTCCTACAACAGAGGAATGAATACAGAAAATGTGTTACATTTACACAACTGAGTACTATTCAGCTATTAAAAATGATGAATTAATGAATTTCTTAGGCAAATGGATGGAACTAGAAAATATCATTCTGAGTGAGGTAACCCAATCACAAAAGAACACACATGGTGTGCACTAGCTGATAAGTGGATATTAGCCCTAAAGCTCCAAATAACCAAGATACAATTTACATACCACATGAAGCTCTCAATAAGAAGGAAGACCAAAGTGTGGGTGCTTAGTTCCTTCCCCAGAGCTCCTTGGGACCAAACCACCAATCAAAGAAAACAAATGTTGGCACTCATGTCTCTAGCTGCATATGTAGCAGAAGATGGCCCAGTTGGCCATCAATGGGAGGAGAGGCCCTTGGTTTGGGGAAGATTCTATGTCCCAGTATAGGGGAATGTCAGGGCCAGGAAGCAGGAGTGGGTGGGTTGGGGAGCAGGGGGAGGTGAGAGGGTATAGGGGATTTTCGGAGAGGAAACTAGGGAAGGGGATAGCATGTTGAAATGTAAATGAAGAAAATGTCTAATTAAAAAAAAAAGAAGGAAAACAAAATCCTCACAGGAGCAAATATGGAGATAAAGTGTTGAGCAGAGACTGAAGGAAAGGCCACCCGGAGACTTTCCTACCTCGGGACCCATCCCATATACAGACACCAAACCTGGACAGTATTTCAGGTGTCAAGAAGTGCATGCTGAAAGGAGCCTGATATGGCTGTCTCCTGAGAGGCCCTGCCAGAGCCTTACAAATACAGAGGTGGATGTTCACAGCCAAACATTGGACTGAGTGTGGGGTCCCCAATAGAGGAGTTAGAGAAGGGACTGTAGGAGTTGAAAGGGTTTGCAACCCTATAGGAAGAACAACAATATCCATCAACCAGACCCCCTCCCCAGAACTCCCAGGGACTAAGCCATCAACAAAGGAGTACACATGGCTCCAGCTGTATATGTAGCAGAGGAGGACCTTGTCAAGCAACAATGGGGGGAGAGGTACTTGGTCCTGTGCAGGCTTGATCGATACCCAAGTGTAGGGCAATTGAGGGCAGGGAGGTGGGAGTGGGTCAATGGGTGGAGGAATACCCTCATAGAAGCAAGGTGAGGGAAGATGTGGATTACATTTTAAATGTAAATAAAGCAAATATTCAATAAAAAAACAAAAGAAGAAAGAAAAACAAAACAAAACAGAACTCTTCCTAAACACTCAGCACAATTCCATGGAGGTTTCAATAGGAGATACCATCCTGAGCCTCAGGCATTTGGACACTTGGTTCCCAATTGGTGGCAGTATATGGGGAAGTTGAGGAAATGTAGCCTTGTTGGGGGAAGAGTGTCACAGTAGGTAGGCTTTGTGAATCTTCCAGCACACTTGCTCCATTTCATGGCCGCCTTTGAAGATGTCAGCTTTCTTTATGTTCTTTCCTACAGGACTGTAACTTAAAACACCAACGCTGAGTTTTCTCCAGGAGAGCATTCTCAGGCCAACAACTCCAAAGCTCTTCTTCCTAGGCAGAATTAATCCATTTTTCTCTCATTTGCTTTAATGCCTGGCTTTACTCTTTGGCCCTCTACCCACCTAGAGAGGAGGGAATTGTTATTTCTTTGTGCTCCCAAGTTACCTGCCATGTTTACTTTTATTGTCTATGACTAGAACCCACTGTGATAGAGGAGTCTTCCTTACGTAGTATATAAAATATAACTTGCCTCTTCTAGTTCTAATGGCATTGAACTTTTCCACATGTGCTATGGCCCTATTGTCTTAGGATTCTGCAGTGTCCACTGTCTTTCCTAGCTATTTTGAAGTGCCTCTCTTTGTACTTGATGTTCAGATGCTTGCCTGGTCAAGTCTACTGAAGATTTGCTTTTATTTGTTATCCTCAGTATTTTTAGTGCATCTTAAAATCTAAAAAAAACTAACCAACCAAACAAACAAACAAAAAAACCATTTCTTACTTTATTGCTAGACCGTTTCTATTTTATCTTCAAACATTTCAACACGTGCCCAACTTTTTATTTTTCCAAAACTTTATTAAAATTATTTTGTACTCTTAACTCATGTATTGTTCTTTGTATGTGCTTTTTCTCACACACACACACACACACACACACACACACACACACACACACACACACACACACAATAGAACTATCAATGACTTCCTTTGAGCTGCTCTTGATATTTTTAAAAAACTTTTTATTGGTCCTTTGTGAATTTCACACAATGCACACCAAGCTTACACATTCCCCACTCCCTTTGCACCCACCCTCCACCCTTTCAACCTTTCCCCCAACAAAGAAAAAAATCTTGTTGTGAAACCTGTAGTTGTATCCCACAATATACCCTTTTGTACAAAAAAGGGGGGTACAAAGGGAGCTTAATACTGCAGCAGGTGAGGGGCAGGGTCAACTCTCTTGATCTCTTGACTTACTAAGTCTCTGAATTGCTGTTGCTCTGTTATCAAAATTATTTTGATTTTGATTATATATTTAAATATATTTAAAATATTTTATTTGCAAGCTGATTTGGTGGTTCTACTTGTATACCCTTGACCAAAGAATGGTTTTCTTCTATTTGGTGAAGGTCATTATCTTTGTCCCAGCTGCTGCTTCAGGAAACCCATGGTACAGTGAGGGAGGAAGGGGACACCAACTTAGACATGGAGATCAAAGGAATCAACCCTGGCTACCAATAGCATGGCAGGTATTGTGCTCTGCTAATGGAAAGTGATGATAAAATAACTGCTAATGACATATTGTTATGTCCATAAGTCTGTGAATTACTTAACACCCATCATAGGGGCTTCTTCCAGTAATTAAGATGGAAACCCACACCGTGGCAAGGTGCAGACAGTGAGAGATTTTTGGAGCTCTCAATCCTAAGTAGGATGTCTTTGTCAAACTTCTTCCCTCAAGGCTTGGAGTTCTATTCAGAAAAGAATGTGGAAAGACTGTAAAACTAAAGGTGGTGGGTAGCTCCAATGAACCAGTGTCTTCCTCACACAACAGGGCTAGTACATATGAAATCACAGAGATTGATAGTAGTAATGAGCCCTGCAAAGTTTAAATCAGACTAAGGCCCAGCACTGAGCAGAAGGGTTAGAAGGTTAAAGTCCCACCTTTAACCTGCTGAGAAAAAGCAGTTTTCTCTAATGAAGTCTCACCATAGTCCAGGGCAGGCTCCACGTCAACACAAAATGGACTTCCTGTTTTCTTATGCTTTTCTTTTGGTATATTTTATGTTTCATTTGTTTTGAGGGAGAGATAGAGACAGAGATACAGATAGAAATAACACAAAGTTCGGTAGGTAGAGAGCTGGAGTGGATCTATAAAAAGGGATAGTGTATGATGAAAGTATATTGCATAGAAAGTTTTTTTTTAAAGTATTAAACATTAAAATGAAAATAATATTCTGTGTGTGTGTGTGTTTGTGTGTGTGTGTGTGTGTGTGTACTATGTGTGTATGAAGTCAGAGGGTAACTTTTAGGTTGTATCTCTCCTACCACCGCCAGTTCTGTGGTGTAGATTAGGCCATTGGCTTCCAAAGCAAGTAATTTACTTTCTGAGCCATCTTGCTGGTTCAAGTCCACAATTTCTTCCAGGTCTTAATTGCACCTATTTTATATCTTTCTTTACTTATCTCATATATTCCTTCCTTTATGTATTATAGCACCCAAGAAAATTGTTCCATAATTTAAGCTAGAGTGAATTGAAAATTGGAACGTATTTTGTTCATTTATTTTATTTGCATATCCTTTCTTATGTGTAAATTACATATTATATAGCCAATTGTGCAAAAAAATCAAACATATAGTTTAAAAACTACTTATAAATAGATGCTTATAAATTCACCACTAGGAAAGTAAAATTAGAACTTTAATCTCCTTTAAGTCAGCATGGAAAAGAAATTTCGTTAAAACATGCAATTATAGAAAAGCTTTCAATTGAGTTCAGAAGTTATTTTATGCCCGATACAGAGAAACTTTTGTAGGTCTTTTCTGCACAGGTCAGAAAAGAAATGGAATAAGTGATCTCCGATGCATGTTCTTAAGACTTATTAAATTTATCATTGAGCCCCCAGCTCCTGCTGTTGTCTCTGAGCACCTGGCCATGGTCTCCTGCCTCTGAGAAGTTCCTGCTGGTTTTAATCTAAATACCTTAGTGTTTTGGTGGGTGTGCAGAGACTTAGAGGTTTGGGCAAAATTATTTTGCTAATGTATCATTGAAAGCTGTTATGAGATAGTTTATTAAGGACTTGCTGGATATTCATTGTAGGTAGTTTCACAAAAAAAATTATGTGGAATAATCTCTGCTCCATGCATTCAGTGACCTCAGATGTCAACCAGTTCTATGTCCTTAATGCCCAGTTGAGTGAATGTGACCACCAAATATGTGCAGCCTTACAGTGAGGAAGGTGATGAGGATGTGTTTATGTCAGCACAAACTTACTGTTTCTCCAATTTTGGTTTGTGGTACTATAACACCTCAGTCCTACTGGTGTCTCACAGAAGTGCTAACAAACAAACAAAACTTGGATGTCGCCTATATATTTTGTATGTCTACTTATGGGTGGACACACACTCTCCAGAGCATATATGTGAAGGTCAGGGGACAAGTTGCCAGAGGCTTAAAGTCTGGTCTGCATGCAATCACATTGCTTTAGGGACCCAGCTTTAGTATATAGATTTGGTGTCTGCTTTTGCTCCTTTGGTTGTTTAAAACAGCCTTGTACTGCTGTCCATGGCTTTTGCATATTGTATCAGTACAGATTTTCTACTCACAGCTGTTGTTTCTGTAAGTAAGGATGGGCCATGTAGAAATTCTCTAGAGATAATCTGGGCATCCTCAGATATTTGATTCTCCCACTCTGCAGGGTTTTATCCAGCAGTTGTTCCAAGCCTTCTCCCTAAAGCTTGAGTGAACTGAAAGGCAATCCTGGGAGTTTTTCCTAAGACACTGTTTAGTGGTAGAGAGCTTTTGCTTGAACTATGCTGATACTATTAGTCCCCACCCTTCTGAGTATGTGATCTCCTTCAGGCAATACGTTTTCTCCATTTCATTCTATTTACATTATTATTGCTGGAGATATCATTGTAATATGTAGGCCTTCTATCACTAAATGGGAAAAGCATTAGCAATATTTTAAATATAAGGTCACTTACCTTTCCCTCTACAGCTATATTCTGTCTTTGGGGGATGGGTATTAACATTGGAATCTTCTATAACTGTTTTCCATTAGAAATATTAGGGAAATTTTTGTCTTTTTTCATTTCTTTTTAAAGATTTTTTATCTTTATTATACATATAGTTGGTTTACAGGCATTTCTGTACACCACATATATTCAGCATCCACAGAGGCCAGAAGAGGACACAAGTTTCTGCCATCCTACCCTCGGAAACTGATAATGAGGGATATAAACTAGGATGTGAGTGTTGGGGACTAAGCCTTGGTCCTCTGCAAGCTCTATAAGTGCTCTTAGCCTGTGAGCCACCTCTCTAGCCCTGATTTTTCCTTTGTTAGCCTATGACTTGTAATTTTAACTCTACTCTTCCACCAAGACCTTGAGATATGGTTTCTAATTTACCTTTACTTTGATAGATGTCATATAAATAAATAATAAATGTCATATATATTTAAATAAGAGTGTGCATCAATGTGTTGAGTTAGCTTTAAAAAGTACCATTTTGTATTATTAAGGTTAAAAATCTGGTAACATTTACTCATCCAAACCTTAGAAGGCATGCGGTAGTCAAATATTCAAATATGTTTGTCAACACCTTTCGTTATATAATTTCTTTTCCTGATTAAATGGAGTAACACTTCCATGACATGGAGACAGGGTTACGAATCAGTTGACCTCATATCCTTATTATATGGAGGGTATCTAAGTATTTCAGCATCAACTAGGTGAGCCATCTATTTATTTTTTGTTATTGTTTCAATTGTCATAGTTGTAAATATTCATTTCACATGGTAATGTGTTGCCTGTACTGCTAAAAAAAACCCCAAAACAAACAAACAAAACAAAACGAAAACAAACAAACAAACAAAAAACCAAAAACTAATCGACACTATTGCTGGCTAGGAAGCAGTCAGTGGTCTTGGTCTGTTCCTAGCCACGTACCAAGACCACATGTTTCCCCCTTGTAAGCACCTCTCCCACAAAAGCTGGCTCTGCCTTTTCAGAGCTCCAAAATTGCTCTCTCCTCCCTGTGGCTGGCTGCTTCCAAATCCACGCAGCATACCCAAATTTCCACAGCTACTTGGGGGCACATTCTCGCCAACCCAATGCTCCGCTGTGGTTCCCTTTCCCTGCATCTGGATTGAGTGGCTTCAAAATGGAAAACACCAGACAATCTTAGTTTAGAATCAACAGATAATGCAATCGCTGAGCGCTGAGTGTGGAATCTAGCATCCCAAATTCACCAATATATGTTAGAAATATTGTGGTGGATCCTGGTGGATCCTGCCATGGGAACAGCCCCAGACCTACATCTCGTCCACTTCACTCCTGCCTCCCAGTCTGAAATGTCTTCCTTTTGCTTGTGTTCCTTCTTCCTCCCCGGACCCAGAAACCCCACCACCTCCTCGCCAAGGCTTCTTGTTGTTTTTATTATTTAATCAATTAGGGGAAGATTCCGCTACAGTAATGTGTAATATAAAGAGATTTTCATCTAACTATTCATTGTTTGTTGAACATATCTCCTATTTTCTTATCCTTTTGCTACTACAGAAATCAATATGGAAATTTTTATTAAAAAAAAAAAACTAAAAATAGGTAAGCCTTGATAATCCCAGTTTTCTGTGTCTTATGGAAAAGGCGGAATTCTGAGATGACTAGGATGTGAGTCACTGCTGGTTGGAAGTCAGGGTAGCTACATGGAAAGGATGTAGATGCCACGTCAGAGGCAGAACACCATCTGGCTCACAGTCTGCAAGGTGAAAGTGACTTCCGGAACTATGGGCATAAGAATTCAAACCCTAGTAAAAGTCTGAGCAACACTCATATACAAAATAAGAATGTGGTTGTCAAATCCTCAATGGATAGCCAGTCATGGTCTCCCCAAACTAACCAATAGAGTGTAAATTGATAAATGAGTCCTGCTTTAGTTGTATTGACATGCAATAATGAAAGATGGGTGCAAAGTACAGTTAAAACATCTGCTGGCAAACTTGTAAAGAACTTCCAGACTTGGTGACCTATGTGTGACACTGTGTGGCATATTTAAGAACTTTCTTTCCCACAGTGGACACATTTATAGACACAGTCTTCTAAATTCCATGTTCTATTCTACTTAGAAGGTCCCTCTCACCTAATGTTCCTGGTTCTGTCAGGGCTCACCCTGACCAAACTAATTTTGTTTCCATTAACACCCAGATCAGATCTGTGACTCCATAGGAACTCACTCCATTTGTTATTCTCCACCTCCTGTCCTTTCCTTCTCCTCCTTCCTCTCTAACATCCGTCCCCCCATAACTTTGATGAATTGGGGAATGTCTGGTCATATATTTCCACATATTAATAAATTTTATTTCTTTTAGAAATAATCTGGAGCACTTATGACTAGTGACAGCTGCTATTAACAAAATTGTAACGAAACCTAGTAAATAGTCCATATATAACACAGACCCTGTAATCTTACAGTATAACACCTTAAATCCTTCATGCTTTTGTCAAGTTCTCTTTTAGATGACACCATGTGACACTTTATCATCTTTCCCTATGCTTGCATGAATAGATTTTACAGTTTACAAATGTGACTCCAATCCTATACCCTGTGAAATATTCCTTTTATGAAAACCAATTTTATTTTTCTTTCCTATAATCATATTCTTTGTACTAAAACAAATGGTTAAATTGATTTATACTGTGTAAAAGTATAGTATAAAAGGATCAAGAACATGAGGTTTTATTGTCTCCATGAATTATATTTATGATTTAAAGTTTATTTTAGTAATGAAGAATCTTCTTTTGAAATGTGTAGTTATAAAACATAAAATATTTTCCCCATTTTTTTTTCAGTTCACATTACCAGATTTAAAAATTGGGTACTGAGCTAAAAGGACAATTCTCAACAGAGAATTTTGAATGTCTTAGAAGCACTTTAAAATGTGCAACATCCTTAGTAATCAGGGAAATGTAAATCAAGATAACTCTGATATTCCATCTAATACCCATCAAAATGGCTAAGACAAAAATTCAAGTAGCATGCTGGCAGCATGTGGAGCAGGAGGAACAGTCCTCCATTGCTGGTGGGATTGCAAACTTGTACAAACCACGTCGGAAATCAGCTTAGCAGTTTCTCAGGAAACTGAGACTAGTTCAACCTCAAGACTGAACTATACCATTCTTGGGCATATACTCCAAAGATGCCCCACACTACCACAGGGACACGTTTCAATGATATTCATAAGTAGCTTTATTCTAATAGTCCTTGATGTCTCTCAAATGAAGAATGGATAGAGAAAATGTGGTACATCTACCCAATGAACTACTATTCAGGTATTAAAAACAAAGACATCATGAATTTTTGCAGGCAAACTGATGGAGCTTTAGAATATCATCCTGAGTGAGGTAACTCAGACACCAAAGGCTCTACTTACTGATAAGTGGATATTAACCATAAAATACAGGATAAACATGATATATTCCACAGACCCAAAGAATCTAAACAAGAAGGAAGGCAAGGGTGAAATAAAACAGTCACAGGAGACAGATGGAGGGAGGGAATTGGGTGGAAGAGGAGGTGGAGAGGGGAATGGTGGGGTTGGGATCAGATGTGCAAAGAGAAAGGAGAGAGGGCCAGGAGAATGGATGGTGAGGGTAAGGGATACGGGCATTTCTAACACTTGCAAGAGACCTGGAATAGAGGAGGCTTCCAGGAATCAAGGAGAGTGATCTTAGCTAAACCTCACAGTAGGGGAAATATGGAGCCTGAAGAAGCCACCTCCTGGAGCCAGGCAGGAACCCTATCAGAGTGTTAGGGACACCAATCCACCCAGAAAACGTTAGACCCAAAATTTGTCCTGTCTATAAGAAATGCGGGAATGGGGGATAGAGCAGATACTGAGGGAATGGACAACCAATAACCAGCACAATTTGAGACCCATCCCAAGGGCAAGCACCAGTCCCTGATGCTATTAACGATACTCTGGTTATGCTTGCAGACCAGAATCTAGCATAACTGTCCTTTGAGAGGATCCACCCAGCAGCTGACTGAAGCAGATGTAGAGACCCACAGCTTAACATTGGATGGAGCTCCAGGATTCTTATGCAGGGGTTGGGGGGGAGGGCAATTAAGGGCCCAAAGAGGATAGGAACACTGTGAAGTATTTCTAAATAGAAAACAGTTAATAACTAAGGCATGAGTGAGGAAACGACCTACCATGTCCTTTACCACCTTTCATTCCACTTCTCCCAGGAACAGTAGGTCATTTCAAGGCATTACAAATTCATGAACATCACAAACATGGGAAAGGGAAGTCACGTTTTGAGGAAAAAAAATATCTTTATTGACTGCCAAAAATTTGTCTTACCAAATCTGGAGAATCAGATCTAAAAAAGCAACAAAACACAAAGCAAAAACAATAGCAAAAATGGAGCCGGTGCAGAATAAATGAATGGGATGGTGGTGGTGGGTGAGGTTGCTACTCCCAAATTGTTTTGAAATGTTTGCTTAGAAAATGTGGTGTTATTGTACATATCCTTGGCAACTGAGTTTCAATTGCATCTTGTTCTCAGACAAACGTGTAAGTGCAGTTCATTAAAAATAACATGCACTCCATTGCAAAATGGTGTCTACCTTTTTTCTGTGATTATCATCTTGTAGAAGACCTAGAGTATTAGAGATAATCTGAGAGAACTTTGAGTTTTACAGAAGTAAATAATATTGTGATTTCTCCTCAACATGTTCCAAATTGCCCCACTACCAATTTGCAACAGAAACTCACAAAAACAGACTGCTTGCAAAACTATGCTTAGAAGTACATCCCTGTATACAAACCACATTTGTTCAGAACAAAGACACAGTTGCAGATAGTGTCAGAAGTAAGACAAATTGACAAATTTGTTGAAAATGTTTTTATATTAAAACTATTGATCATTGAAATTGAAGACAGAAAAAAAAAATGACTAAGGCAGCATCCCCTACCTGCAGTTATGTGAAGTAGACCTCCCAAAGATATAAAGTAATTGATTTTTACACACAAAAATAGTTGTCAGAATCCTTTACAATGTTCTTTCCACCTCCCAAATCACAAATTAGTCTCTCCTAAGCCACAAAACACATAAAAGGAAACAAACAAACAAACAAACAAACAAAAATCCCCAGCAATTTGAGGCATATAGAAATTAGGCTAGCAAGAATCTCAACGAGTAAACATTATCCTGAAAGCCTGAGTGAGGACCCAAGTTCTATTTCTGGAACTGATGGTATATGTAGAGAGCTGACTCTGGAGTGCTGTGCACTCACCTCACATGTGCACTGTGGTATGTGTGTGTCCCCCAATCCCCACCCAACCCCACTAGACATAAAATGA